>NW_027099684.1:0-22219 GCF_031753505.1 Anomalospiza imberbis | reverse complement strand
GATATTTTGCAGGCAGCCGGCCACTCAGGGCCACAGGCCGCTGGAGACAAAGACCGGCCCTTTTCCCTGGGAAAGACAAGGTAAAAGCCCAGGTTCCTGATGTCAGTTTGTAGGGTTCCCTTGGGACTGTCAGGGCAGCACAGGTTTGAGGTGGGGGCAGGTTGGGTCTGGGACATATGCTCGTCCGTTTGGATATTTTGCAGGCAGCCGGCCACTCAGGGCCACAGGCCCCTGGAGACAAAGACCGCCCTTTTCCCTGGGAAAGAAAAGTGTCCAGCCCAGGTTCCTGATGTCAGGTTGTAGGGTTCCTTGGGACTGTCAGGGCAGCACAGGTTTGAGGTGGGGGCAGGTTGGGTCTGGGACATATGCTCGTCCGTTCGGATATTTTGCAGGCAGCCGGTCCCTCAGGGCCACAGGCCCCTGAAGACAAAGACCGTCCCTTTTCCCTGGGAAAGAAAAGTGTCCAGCCCAGGTTCCTGATGTCAGTTTGTAGGGTTCCCTTGGGACTGTCAGGGCAGCACAGGTTTGAGGTGGGGGCAGGTTGGGTCTGGGACATATCCTCGTCCGTTCGGATATTTTGCAGGCAGCCGGCCACTCAGGGCCACAGGCCCTGGAGACAAAGACCGGCCCTTTTCCCTGGGAAAGAAAAGTGTCCAGCCCAAGTTCCTGATGTCAGTTTGTAGGGTTCCCTTGGGACTGTCAGGGCAGCACAGGTTTGAGGTGGGGGCAGGTTGGGTCTGGGACATATCCTCGTCCGTTCGGATATTTTGCAGGCAGCCGGCCACTCAGGGCCACAGGCCCCTGGAGACAACGACCGGCCCTTTTCCCTGGGAAAGAAAAGTGTCCAGCCCAGGTTCCTGATGTCAGGTTGTAGGGTTCCCTTGGGACTGTCAGGGCAGCACAGGTTTGAGGTGGGGGCAGGTTGGGTCTGGGACATATCCTCGTCCGTTCGGATATTTTGCAGGCAGCCGGCCACTCAGGGCCACAGCCCCTGGAGACAAAGACCGGCCCTTTTCCCTTGTAAAGAAAACTGTCCAGCCCAGGTTCCTGATGTCAGGTTGTAGGGCTCCCTTGGGACTGTCAGGGCAGCACAGGTTTGAGGTGGGGGCAGGTTGGGTCTGGGACATATCCTCGTCCGTTCGGATATTTTGCAGGCAGCCGGCCACTCAGGGCCACAGCCCCTGGAGACAACGACCGGCCCTTTTCCCTGGGAAAGAAAAGTGTCCAGCCCAGGTTCCTGATGTCAGGTTGTAGGGTTCCCTTGGGACTGTCAGGGCAGCACAGGTTTGAGGTGGGGGCAGGTTGGGTTTGGGACATATCCTCGTCCGTTCGGATATTTTGCAGGCAGCCGGCCACTCAGGGCCACAGCCCCTGGAGACAAAGACGGGCCCTTTTCCCTGGGAAAGAAAAGTGTCCAGCCCAGGTTCCTGATGTCAGTTTGTAGGGTTCCCTTGGGACTGTCAGGGCAGCACAGGTTTGAGGTGGGGGCAGGTTGGGTCTGGGACATATCCTCGTCCGTTCGGATATTTTGCAGGCACCCGGCCACTCAGGGCCACAGCCCCTGGAGACAAAGACCGGCCCTTTTCCCTGGGAAAGAAAAGTGTCCAGCCCAGGTACCTGATGTCAGTTTGTAGGGTTCCCTTGGGACTGTCAGGGCAGCACAGGTTTGAGGTGGGGGCAGGTTGGGTCTGGGACATATCCTCGTCCGTTCGGATATTTTGCAGGCAGCCGGCCACTCAGGGCAACAGCCCCTGGAGACAAAGACCGGCCCTTTTCCCTGGGAAAGAAAAGTGTCCAGCCCAGGTTCCTGATGTCAGTTTGTAGGGTTCCCTTGGGACTGTCAGGGCAGCACAGGTTTGAGGTGGGGGCAGGTTGGGTCTGGGACATATCCTCGTCCGTTCGGATATTTTGCAGGCAGCCGGCCACTCAGGGCCACAGCCCCTGGAGACAAAGACCGGCCCTTTTCCCTGGGAAAGAAAAGTGTCCAGCCCAAGTTCCTGATGTCAGTTTGTAGGGTTCCCTTGGGACTGTCAGGGCAGCACAGGTTTGAGGTGGGGGCAGGTTGGGTCTGGGACATATCCTCGTCCGTTCGGATATTTTGCAGGCAGCCGGCCACTCAGGGCCACAGGCCGCTGGAGACAAAGACCGGCCCTTTTCCCTGGGAAAGACAAGGTAAAAGCCCAGGTTCCTGATGTCAGTTTGTAGGGTTCCCTTGGGACTGTCAGGGCAGCACAGGTTTGAGGTGGGGGCAGGTTGGGTCTGGGACATATGCTCGTCCGTTTGGATATTTTGCAGGCAGCCGGCCACTCAGGGCCACAGGCCCCTGGAGACAAAGACCGGCCCTTTTCCCTGGGAAAGAAAAGTGTCCAGCCCAGGTTCCTGATGTCAGGTTGTAGGGTTCCCTTGGGACTGTCAGGGCAGCACAGGTTTGAGGTGGGGGCAGGTTGGGTCTGGGACATATGCTCGTCCGTTCGGATATTTTGCAGGCAGCCGGTCCCTCAGGGCCACAGGCCCCTGAAGACAAAGACCGTCCCTTTTCCCTGGGAAAGAAAAGTGTCCAGCCCAGGTTCCTGATGTCAGTTTGTAGGGTTCCCTTGGGACTGTCAGGGCAGCACAGGTTTGAGGTGGGGGCAGGTTGGGTCTGGGACATATCCTCGTCCGTTCGGATATTTTGCAGGCAGCCGGCCACTCAGGGCCACAGCCCCTGGAGACAAAGACCGGCCCTTTTCCCTGGGAAAGAAAAGTGTCCAGCCCAGGTACCTGATGTCAGTTTGTAGGGTTCCCTTGGGACTGTCAGGGCAGCACAGGTTTGAGGTGGGGGCAGGTTGGGTCTGGGACATATCCTCGTCCGTTCGGATATTTTGCAGGCAGCCGGTCCCTCAGGGCCACAGCCCCTGGAGACAAAGACCGGCCCTTTTCCCTGGGAAAGAAAAGTGTCCAGCCCAGGTTCCTGGTGTCAGTTTGTAGGGTTCCCTTGGGACTGTCAGGGCAGCACAGGTTTGAGGTGGGGGCAGGTTGGGTCTGGGACATATCCTCGTCCGTTCGGATATTTTGCAGGCAGCCGGCCACTCAGGGCCACAGCCCCTGGAGACAAAGACCGGCCCTTTTCCTAGGGAAAGACAAGTTGCAAGCCCAGGTTCCTGATGTCAGTTTGTAGGGTTCCCTTGGGACTGTCAGGGCAGCACAGGTTTGAGGTGGGGGCAGGTTGGGTCTGGGACATATCCTCGTCCGTTCGGATATTTTGCAGGCAGCCGGTCCCTCAGGGCCACAGGCCGCTGGAGACAAAGACCGGCCCTTTTCCCTGGGAAAGAAAAGTGTCCAGCCCAGGTTCCTGATGTCAGGTTGTAGGGTTCCCTTGGGACTGTCAGGGCAGCACAGGTTTGAGGAGGGGGCAGGTTGGGTCTGGGACATATCCTCGTCCGTTCGGATATTTTGCAGGCAGCCGGCCACTCAGGGCCACAGCCCCTGGAGACAAAGACCGGCCCTTTTCCCTGGGAAAGAAAAGTGTCCAGCCCAGGTTCCTGATGTCAGTTTGTAGGGTTCCCTTGGGACTGTCAGGGCAGCCCAGGTTTGAGGTGGGGGCAGGTTGGGTCTGGGACATATCCTCGTCCGTTCGGATATTTTGCAGGCAGCCGGCCACTCAGGGCCACAGGCCCTGGAGACAAAGACCGGCCCTTTTCCCTGGGAAAGACAAGTTGCAAGGCCAGGTTCCTGATGTCAGTTTGTAGGGTTCCCTTGGGACTGTCAGGGCAGCACAGGTTTGAGGTGGGGGCAGGTTGGGTCTGGGACATATGCTCGTCCGTTCGGATATTTTGCAGGCAGCCGGTCCCTCAGGGCCACAGGCCCCTGAAGACAAAGACCGTCCCTTTTCCCTGGGAAAGAAAAGTGTCCAGCCCAGGTTCCTGATGTCAGTTTGTAGGGTTCCCTTGGGACTGTCAGGGCAGCACAGGTTTGAGGTGGGGGCAGGTTGGGTCTGGGACATATCCTCGTCCGTTCGGATATTTTGCAGGCAGCCGGCCACTCAGGGCCACAGCCCCTGGAGAGAAAGACCAGCCCTTTTCCCTGGGAAAGACAAGTTGCAAGCCCAGGTTCCTGATGTCAGTTTGTAGGGTTCCCTTGGGACTGTCAGGGCAGCACAGGTTTGAGGTGGGGGCAGGTTGGGTCTGGGACATATCCTCGTCCGTTCGGATATTTTGCAGGCAGCCGGCCACTCAGGGCCACAGCCCCTGGAGACAAAGACCGGCCCTTTTCCCTGGGAAGGACAAGTTGCAAGCCCAGGTTCCTGATGTCAGTTTGTAGGGTTCCCTTGGGACTGTCAGGGCAGCACAGGTTTGAGGTGGGGGCAGGTTGGGTCTGGGACATATGCTCGTCCGTTCGGATATTTTGCAGGCAGCCGGCCACTCAGGGCCACAGCCCCTGGAGACAAAGACCGGCCCTTTTCCCTGAGAAAGAAAAGTGTCCAGCCCAGGTACCTGATGTCAGTTTGTAGGGTTCCCTTGGGACTGTCAGGGCAGCACAGGTTTGAGGTGGGGGCAGGTTGGGTCTGGGACATATCCTCGTCCGTTCGGATATTTTGCAGGCAGCCGGTCCCTCAGGGCCACAGCCCCTGGAGACAAAGACCGGCCCTTTTCCCTGGGAAAGAAAAGTGTCCAGCCCAGGTTCCTGATGTCAGGTTGTAGGGTTCCCTTGGGACTGTCAGGGCAGCACAGGTTTGAGGTGGGGGCAGGTTGGGTCTGGGACATATCCTCGTCCGTTCGGATATTTTGCAGGCAGCCGGCCACTCAGGGCCACAGCCCCTGGAGACAAAGACCGGCCCTTTTCCTAGGGAAAGACAAGTTGCAAGCCCAGGTTCCTGATGTCAGTTTGTAGGGTTCCCTTGGGACTGTCAGGGCAGCACAGGTTTGAGGTGGGGGCAGGTTGGGTCTGGGACATATGCTCGTCCGTTTGGATATTTTGCAGGCAGCCGGCCACTCAGGGCCACAGGCCCCTGGAGACAAAGACCGGCCCTTTTCCCTGGGAAAGAAAAGTGTCCAGCCCAGGTTCCTGATGTCAGTTTGTAGGGTTCCCTTGGGACTGTCAGGGCAGCACAGGTTTGAGGTGGGGGCAGGTTGGGTCTGGGACATATCCTCGTCCGTTCGGATATTTTGCAGGCAGCCGGCCACTCAGGGCCACAGCCCCTGGAGACAATGACCGGCCCTTTTCCCTGGGAAAGAAAAGTGTCCAGCCCAGGTTCCTGATGTCAGTTTGTAGGGTTCCCTTGGGACTGTCAGGGCAGCACAGGTTTGAGGTGGGGGCAGGTTGGGTCTGGGACATATCCTCGTCCGTTCGGATATTTTGCAGGCAGCCGGCCACTCAGGGCCACAGCCCCTGGAGACAAAGACCGGCCCTTTTCCCTGGGAAAGACAAGGTACAAGCCCAGGTTCCTGATGTCAGTTTGTAGGGTTCCCTTGGGACTGTCAGGGCAGCACAGGTTTGAGGTGGGGGCAGGTTGGGTCTGGGACATATCCTCGTCCGTTCGGATATTTTGCAGGCAGCCGGTCCCTCAGGGCCACAGCCCCTGGAGACAAAGACCGGCCCTTTTCCCTGGGAAAGAAAAGTGTCCAGCCCAGGTTCCTGATGTCAGTTTGTAGGGTTCCCTTGGGACTGTCAGGGCAGCACAGGTTTGAGGTGGGGGCAGGTTGGGTCTGGGACATATCCTCGTCCGTTCGGATATTTTGCAGGCAGCCGGCCACTCAGGGCCACAGCCCCTGGAGACAAAGACCGGCCCTTTTCCTAGGGAAAGACAAGTTGCAAGCCCAGGTTCCTGATGTCAGTTTGTAGGGTTCCCTTGGGACTGTCAGGGCAGCACAGGTTTGAGGTGGGGGCAGGTTGGGTCTGGGACATATCCTCGTCCGTTCGGATATTTTGCAGGCAGCCGGTCCCTCAGGGCCACAGGCCCCTGGAGACAAAGACCGGCCCTTTTCCCTGGGAAAGAAAAGTGTCCAGCCCAGGTTCCTGATGTCAGGTTGTAGGGTTCCCTTGGGACTGTCAGGGCAGCACAGGTTTGAGGTGGGGGCAGGTTGGGTCTGGGACATATCCTCGTCCGTTCGGATATTTTGCAGGCAGCCGGTCCCTCAGGGCCACAGGCCCCTGGAGACAAAGACCGGCCCTTTTCCCTGGGAAAGAAAAGTGTCCAGCCCAGGTTCCTGATGTCAGGTTGTAGGGTTCCCTTGGGACTGTCAGGGCAGCACAGGTTTGAGGTGGGGGCAGGTTGGGTCTGGGACATATCCTCGTCCGTTCGGATATTTTGCAGGCAGCCGGCCACTCAGGGCCACAGCCCCTGGAGACAAAGACCGGCCCTTTTCCCTGGGAAAGAAAAGTGTCCAGCCCAGGTTCCTGATGTCAGTTTGTAGGGTTCCCTTGGGACTGTCAGGGCAGCACAGGTTTGAGGTGGGGGCAGGTTGGGTCTGGGACATATCCTCGTCCGTTCGGATATTTTGCAGGCAGCCGGCCACTCAGGGCCACAGCCCCTGGAGACAAAGACCGGCCCTTTTCCCTGGGAAAGACAAGTTGCAAGGCCAGGTTCCTGATGTCAGTTTGTAGGGTTCCCTTGGGACTGTCAGGGCAGCACAGGTTTGAGGTGGGGGCAGGTTGGGTCTGGGACATATGCTCGTCCGTTCGGATATTTTGCAGGCAGCCGGTCCCTCAGGGCCACAGGCCCCTGAAGACAAAGACCGTCCCTTTTCCCTGGGAAAGAAAAGTGTCCGGCCCAGGTTCCTGATGTCAGTTTGTAGGGTTCCCTTGGGACTGTCAGGGCAGCACAGGTTTGAGGTGGGGGCAGGTTGGGTCTGGGACATATCCTCGTCCGTTCGGATATTTTGCAGGCAGCCGGCCACTCAGGGGCACAGCCTCTGGAGACAAAGACCGTCCCTTTTCCCTGGGAAAGAAAAGTGTCCAGCCCAGGTTCCTGATGTCAGTTTGTAGGGTTCCCTTGGGACTGTCAGGGCAGCACAGGTTTGAGGTGGGGGCAGGTTGGGTCTGGGACATATGCTCGTCCGTTCGGATATTTTGCAGGCAGCCGGCCACTCAGGGCCACAGCCCCTGGAGACAAAGACCGGCCCTTTTCCCTGGGAAAGACAAGTTGCAAGCCCAGGTTCCTGATGTCAGTTTGTAGGGTTCCCTTGGGACTGTCAGGGCAGCACAGGTTTGAGGTGGGGGCAGGTTGGGTCTGGGACATATGCTCGTCCGTTCGGATATTTTGCAGGCAGCCGGCCACTCAGGGCCACAGCCCCTGGAGACAAAGACCGGCCCTTTTCCCTGGGAAAGAAAAGTGTCCAGCCCAGGTTCCTGATGTCAGTTTGTAGGGTTCCCTTGGGACTGTCAGGGCAGCACAGGTTTGAGGTGGGGGCAGGTTGGGTCTGGGACATATCCTCGTCCGTTCGGATATTTTGCAGGCAGCCGGCCACTCAGGGCCACAGCCCCTGGAGACAAAGAGCGGCCTTTTTCCCTGGGAAAGACAAGTTGCAAGCCCAGGTTCCTGATGTCAGTTTGTAGGGTTCCCTTGGGACTGTCAGGGCAGCACAGGTTTGAGGTGGGGGCAGGTTGGGTTTGGGACATATCCTCGTCCGTTCGGATATTTTGCAGGCAGCCGGCCACTCAGGGCCACAGGCCCTGGAGACAAAGACCGGCCCTTTTCCCTGGGAAAGACAAGTTGCAAGCCCAGGTTCCTGATGTCAGGTTGTAGGGTTCCCTTGGGACTGTCAGGGCAGCACAGGTTTGAGGTGGGGGCAGGTTGGGTCTGGGACATATCCTCGTCCGTTCGGATATTTTGCAGGCAGCCGGCCACTCAGGGCCACAGCCCCTGGAGACAAAGACCGGCCCTTTTCCTAGGGAAAGACAAGTTGCAAGCCCAGGTTCCTGATGTCAGTTTGTAGGGTTCCCTTGGGACTGTCAGGGCAGCACAGGTTTGAGGTGGGGGCAGGTTGGGTCTGGGACATATGCTCGTCCGTTTGGATATTTTGCAGGCAGCCGGCCACTCAGGGCCACAGGCCCCTGGAGACAAAGACCGGCCCTTTTCCCTGGGAAAGAAAAGTGTCCAGCCCAGGTTCCTGATGTCAGTTTGTAGGGTTCCCTTGGGACTGTCAGGGCAGCACAGGTTTGAGGTGGGGGCAGGTTGGGTCTGGGACATATCCTCGTCCGTTCGGATATTTTGCAGGCAGCCGGCCACTCAGGGCCACAGCCCCTGGAGACAATGACCGGCCCTTTTCCCTGGGAAAGAAAAGTGTCCAGCCCAGGTTCCTGATGTCAGTTTGTAGGGTTCCCTTGGGACTGTCAGGGCAGCACAGGTTTGAGGTGGGGGCAGGTTGGGTCTGGGACATATCCTCGTCCGTTCGGATATTTTGCAGGCAGCCGGCCACTCAGGGCCACAGCCCCTGGAGACAAAGACCGGCCCTTTTCCCTGGGAAAGACAAGGTACAAGCCCAGGTTCCTGATGTCAGTTTGTAGGGTTCCCTTGGGACTGTCAGGGCAGCACAGGTTTGAGGTGGGGGCAGGTTGGGTCTGGGACATATCCTCGTCCGTTCGGATATTTTGCAGGCAGCCGGTCCCTCAGGGCCACAGCCCCTGGAGACAAAGACCGGCCCTTTTCCCTGGGAAAGAAAAGTGTCCAGCCCAGGTTCCTGATGTCAGTTTGTAGGGTTCCCTTGGGACTGTCAGGGCAGCACAGGTTTGAGGTGGGGGCAGGTTGGGTCTGGGACATATCCTCGTCCGTTCGGATATTTTGCAGGCAGCCGGCCACTCAGGGCCACAGCCCCTGGAGACAAAGACCGGCCCTTTTCCTAGGGAAAGACAAGTTGCAAGCCCAGGTTCCTGATGTCAGTTTGTAGGGTTCCCTTGGGACTGTCAGGGCAGCACAGGTTTGAGGTGGGGGCAGGTTGGGTCTGGGACATATCCTCGTCCGTTCGGATATTTTGCAGGCAGCCGGTCCCTCAGGGCCACAGGCCCCTGGAGACAAAGACCGGCCCTTTTCCCTGGGAAAGAAAAGTGTCCAGCCCAGGTTCCTGATGTCAGGTTGTAGGGTTCCCTTGGGACTGTCAGGGCAGCACAGGTTTGAGGTGGGGGCAGGTTGGGTCTGGGACATATCCTCGTCCGTTCGGATATTTTGCAGGCAGCCGGTCCCTCAGGGCCACAGGCCCCTGGAGACAAAGACCGGCCCTTTTCCCTGGGAAAGAAAAGTGTCCAGCCCAGGTTCCTGATGTCAGGTTGTAGGGTTCCCTTGGGACTGTCAGGGCAGCACAGGTTTGAGGTGGGGGCAGGTTGGGTCTGGGACATATCCTCGTCCGTTCGGATATTTTGCAGGCAGCCGGCCACTCAGGGCCACAGCCCCTGGAGACAAAGACCGGCCCTTTTCCCTGGGAAAGAAAAGTGTCCAGCCCAGGTTCCTGATGTCAGTTTGTAGGGTTCCCTTGGGACTGTCAGGGCAGCCCAGGTTTGAGGTGGGGGCAGGTTGGGTCTGGGACATATGCTCGTCCGTTTGGATATTTTACAGGCAGCCGGCCACTCAGGGCCACAGGCCCCTGGAGACAAAGACCGGCCCTTTTCCCTGGGAAAGAAAAGTGGCCAGCCCAGGTTCCTGATGTCAGTTTGTAGGGTTCCCTTGGGACTGTCAGGGCAGCACAGGTTTGAGGTGGGGGCAGGTTGGGTCTGGGACATATCCTCGTCCGTTCGGATATTTTGCAGGCAGCCGGCCACTCAGGGCCACAGCCCCTGGAGACAAAGACCGGCCCTTTTCCCTGGGAAAGACAAGTTGCAAGGCCAGGTTCCTGATGTCAGTTTGTAGGGTTCCCTTGGGACTGTCAGGGCAGCACAGGTTTGAGGTGGGGGCAGGTTGGGTCTGGGACATATGCTCGTCCGTTCGGATATTTTGCAGGCAGCCGGTCCCTCAGGGCCACAGGCCCCTGAAGACAAAGACCGTCCCTTTTCCCTGGGAAAGAAAAGTGTCCGGCCCAGGTTCCTGATGTCAGTTTGTAGGGTTCCCTTGGGACTGTCAGGGCAGCACAGGTTTGAGGTGGGGGCAGGTTGGGTCTGGGACATATCCTCGTCCGTTCGGATATTTTGCAGGCAGCCGGCCACTCAGGGGCACAGCCTCTGGAGACAAAGACCGTCCCTTTTCCCTGGGAAAGAAAAGTGTCCAGCCCAGGTTCCTGATGTCAGTTTGTAGGGTTCCCTTGGGACTGTCAGGGCAGCACAGGTTTGAGGTGGGGGCAGGTTGGGTCTGGGACATATGCTCGTCCGTTCGGATATTTTGCAGGCAGCCGGCCACTCAGGGCCACAGCCCCTGGAGACAAAGACCGGCCCTTTTCCCTGGGAAAGAAAAGTGTCCAGCCCAGGTTCCTGATGTCAGTTTGTAGGGTTCCCTTGGGACTGTCAGGGCAGCACAGGTTTGAGGTGGGGGCAGGTTGGGTCTGGGACATATGCTCGTCCGTTCGGATATTTTGCAGGCAGCCGGCCACTCAGGGCCACAGCCCCTGGAGACAAAGACCGGCCCTTTTCCCTGGGAAAGAAAAGTGTCCAGCCCAGGTTCCTGATGTCAGTTTGTAGGGTTCCCTTGGGACTGTCAGGGCAGCACAGGTTTGAGGTGGGGGCAGGTTGGGTCTGGGACATATCCTCGTCCGTTCGGATATTTTGCAGGCAGCCGGCCACTCAGGGCCACAGCCCCTGGAGACAAAGACCGGCCCTTTTCCCTGGGAAAGACAAGTTGCAAGCCCAGGTTCCTGATGTCAGTTTGTAGGGTTCCCTTGGGACTGTCAGGGCAGCACAGGTTTGAGGTGGGGGCAGGTTGGGTTTGGGACATATCCTCGTCCGTTCGGATATTTTGCAGGCAGCCGGCCACTCAGGGCCACAGGCCCTGGAGACAAAGACCGGCCCTTTTCCCTGGGAAAGACAAGTTGCAAGCCCAGGTTCCTGATGTCAGTTTGTAGGGTTCCCTTGGGACTGTCAGGGCAGCACAGGTTTGAGGTGGGGGCAGGTTGGGTCTGGGACATATCCTCGTCCGTTCGGATATTTTGCAGGCAGCCGGCCACTCAGGGCCACAGGCCGCTGGAGACAAAGACCGGCCCTTTTCCCTGGGAAAGAAAAGTTGCAAGCCCAGGTTCCTGATGTCAGTTTGTAGGGTTCCCTTGGGACTGTCAGGGCAGCACAGGTTTGAGGTGGGGGCAGGTTGGGTCTGGGACATATGCTCGTCCGTTCGGATATTTTGCAGGCAGCCGGCCACTCAGGGCCACAGCCCCTGGAGACAAAGACCGGCCCTTTTCCTAGGGAAAGACAAGTTGCAAGCCCAGGTTCCTGATGTCAGTTTGTAGGGTTCCCTTGGGACTGTCAGGGCAGCACAGGTTTGAGGTGGGGGCAGGTTGGGTCTGGGACATATCCTCGTCCGTTCGGATATTTTGCAGGCAGCCGGTCCCTCAGGGCCACAGGCCGCTGGAGACAAAGACCGGCCCTTTTCCCTGGGAAAGAAAAGTGTCCAGCCCAGGTTCCTGATGTCAGGTTGTAGGGTTCCCTTGGGACTGTCAGGGCAGCACAGGTTTGAGGAGGGGGCAGGTTGGGTCTGGGACATATCCTCGTCCGTTCGGATATTTTGCAGGCAGCCGGCCACTCAGGGGCACAGCCCCTGGAGACAAAGACCGGCCCTTTTCCCTGGGAAAGAAAAGTGGCCAGCCCAGGTTCCTGATGTCAGTTTGTAGGGTTCCCTTGGGACTGTCAGGGCAGCACAGGTTTGAGGTGGGGGCAGGTTGGGTCTGGGACATATCCTCATCCGTTTGGATATTTTGCAGGCAGCCGGCCACTCAGGGCCACAGGCCCCTGGAGACAAAGACCGGCCCTTTTCCCTGGGAAAGAAAAGTGTCCAGCCCAGGTTCCTGATGTCAGTTTGTAGGGTTCCCTTGGGACTGTCAGGGCAGCCCAGGTTTGAGGTGGGGGCAGGTTGGGTCTGGGACATATCCTCGTCCGTTCGGATATTTTGCAGGCAGCCGGCCACTCAGGGCCACAGGCCCTGGAGACAAAGACCGGCCCTTTTCCCTGGGAAAGACAAGTTGCAAGGCCAGGTTCCTGATGTCAGTTTGTAGGGTTCCCTTGGGACTGTCAGGGCAGCACAGGTTTGAGGTGGGGGCAGGTTGGGTCTGGGACATATGCTCGTCCGTTCGGATATTTTGCAGGCAGCCGGTCCCTCAGGGCCACAGGCCCCTGAAGACAAAGACCGTCCCTTTTCCCTGGGAAAGAAAAGTGTCCAGCCCAGGTTCCTGATGTCAGTTTGTAGGGTTCCCTTGGGACTGTCAGGGCAGCACAGGTTTGAGGTGGGGGCAGGTTGGGTCTGGGACATATCCTCGTCCGTTCGGATATTTTGCAGGCAGCCGGCCACTCAGGGGCACAGCCCCTGGAGACAAAGAGCGGCCTTTTTCCCTGGGAAAGAAAAGTGTCCAGCCCAGGTTCCTGATGTCAGTTTGTAGGGTTCCCTTGGGACTGTCAGGGCAGCACAGGTTTGAGGTGGGGGCAGGTTGGGTCTGGGACATATCCTCGTCCGTTCGGATATTTTGCAGGCAGCCGGCCACTCAGGGCCACAGCCCCTGGAGACAAAGACCGGCCCTTTTCCCTGGGAAGGACAAGTTGCAAGCCCAGGTTCCTGATGTCAGTTTGTAGGGTTCCCTTGGGACTGTCAGGGCAGCACAGGTTTGAGGTGGGGGCAGGTTGGGTCTGGGACATATGCTCGTCCGTTCGGATATTTTGCAGGCAGCCGGCCACTCAGGGCCACAGCCCCTGGAGACAAAGACCGGCCCTTTTCCCTGAGAAAGAAAAGTGTCCAGCCCAGGTACCTGATGTCAGTTTGTAGGGTTCCCTTGGGACTGTCAGGGCAGCACAGGTTTGAGGTGGGGGCAGGTTGGGTCTGGGACATATCCTCGTCCGTTCGGATATTTTGCAGGCAGCCGGTCCCTCAGGGCCACAGCCCCTGGAGACAAAGACCGGCCCTTTTCCCTGGGAAAGAAAAGTGTCCAGCCCAGGTTCCTGA
The DNA here is from genome assembly GCF_031753505.1 of Anomalospiza imberbis. Classification (NCBI taxonomy): domain Eukaryota; kingdom Metazoa; phylum Chordata; class Aves; order Passeriformes; family Viduidae; genus Anomalospiza; species Anomalospiza imberbis. The sequence goes on along the minus strand of NW_027099684.1, from coordinate 9,180 downwards.
TGTCAGGTTGTAGGGTTCCCTTGGGACTGTCAGGGCAGCACAGGTTTGAGGTGGGGGCAGGTTGGGTCTGGGACATATCCTCGTCCGTTCGGATATTTTGCAGGCAGCCGGCCACTCAGGGCCACAGCCCCTGGAGACAAAGACCGGCCCTTTTCCCTGGGAAAGACAAGGTACAAGCCCAGGTTCCTGATGTCAGTTTGTAGGGTTCCCTTGGGACTGTCAGGGCAGCACAGGTTTGAGGTGGGGGCAGGTTGGGTCTGGGACATATGCTCGTCCGTTTGGATATTTTGCAGGCAGCCGGCCACTCAGGGCCACAGGCCCCTGGAGACAAAGACCGGCCCTTTTCCCTGGGAAAGAAAAGTGTCCAGCCCAGGTTCCTGATGTCAGTTTGTAGGGTTCCCTTGGGACTGTCAGGGCAGCACAGGTTTGAGGTGGGGGCAGGTTGGGTCTGGGACATATCCTCGTCCGTTCGGATATTTTGCAGGCAGCCGGCCACTCAGGGCCACAGCCCCTGGAGACAATGACCGGCCCTTTTCCCTGGGAAAGAAAAGTGTCCAGCCCAGGTTCCTGATGTCAGTTTGTAGGGTTCCCTTGGGACTGTCAGGGCAGCACAGGTTTGAGGTGGGGGCAGGTTGGGTCTGGGACATATCCTCGTCCGTTCGGATATTTTGCAGGCAGCCGGCCACTCAGGGCCACAGCCCCTGGAGACAAAGACCGGCCCTTTTCCCTGGGAAAGACAAGGTACAAGCCCAGGTTCCTGATGTCAGTTTGTAGGGTTCCCTTGGGACTGTCAGGGCAGCACAGGTTTGAGGTGGGGGCAGGTTGGGTCTGGGACATATCCTCGTCCGTTCGGATATTTTGCAGGCAGCCGGTCCCTCAGGGCCACAGCCCCTGGAGACAAAGACCGGCCCTTTTCCCTGGGAAAGAAAAGTGTCCAGCCCAGGTTCCTGATGTCAGTTTGTAGGGTTCCCTTGGGACTGTCAGGGCAGCACAGGTTTGAGGTGGGGGCAGGTTGGGTCTGGGACATATCCTCGTCCGTTCGGATATTTTGCAGGCAGCCGGCCACTCAGGGCCACAGCCCCTGGAGACAAAGACCGGCCCTTTTCCTAGGGAAAGACAAGTTGCAAGCCCAGGTTCCTGATGTCAGTTTGTAGGGTTCCCTTGGGACTGTCAGGGCAGCACAGGTTTGAGGTGGGGGGCAGGTTGGGTCTGGGACATATCCTCGTCCGTTCGGATATTTTGCAGGCAGCCGGTCCCTCAGGGCCACAGGCCCCTGGAGACAAAGACCGGCCCTTTTCCCTGGGAAAGAAAAGTGTCCAGCCCAGGTTCCTGATGTCAGGTTGTAGGGTTCCCTTGGGACTGTCAGGGCAGCACAGGTTTGAGGTGGGGGCAGGTTGGGTCTGGGACATATCCTCGTCCGTTCGGATATTTTGCAGGCAGCCGGTCCCTCAGGGCCACAGGCCCCTGGAGACAAAGACCGGCCCTTTTCCCTGGGAAAGAAAAGTGTCCAGCCCAGGTTCCTGATGTCAGGTTGTAGGGTTCCCTTGGGACTGTCAGGGCAGCACAGGTTTGAGGTGGGGGCAGGTTGGGTCTGGGACATATCCTCGTCCGTTCGGATATTTTGCAGGCAGCCGGCCACTCAGGGCCACAGCCCCTGGAGACAAAGACCGTCCCTTTTCCCTGGGAAAGAAAAGTGTCCAGCCCAGGTTCCTGATGTCAGTTTGTAGGGTTCCCTTGGGACTGTCAGGGCAGCACAGGTTTGAGGTGGGGGCAGGTTGGGTCTGGGACATATGCTCGTCCGTTTGGATATTTTGCAGGCAGCCGGCCACTCAGGGCCACAGGCCCCTGGAGACAAAGACCGGCCCTTTTCCCTGGGAAAGAAAAGTGGCCAGCCCAGGTTCCTGATGTCAGTTTGTAGGGTTCCCTTGGGACTGTCAGGGCAGCACAGGTTTGAGGTGGGGGCAGGTTGGGTCTGGGACATATCCTCGTCCGTTCGGATATTTTGCAGGCAGCCGGCCACTCAGGGCCACAGCCCCTGGAGACAAAGACCGGCCCTTTTCCCTGGGAAAGACAAGTTGCAAGGCCAGGTTCCTGATGTCAGTTTGTAGGGTTCCCTTGGGACTGTCAGGGCAGCACAGGTTTGAGGTGGGGGCAGGTTGGGTCTGGGACATATGCTCGTCCGTTCGGATATTTTGCAGGCAGCCGGTCCCTCAGGGCCACAGGCCCCTGAAGACAAAGACCGTCCCTTTTCCCTGGGAAAGAAAAGTGTCCGGCCCAGGTTCCTGATGTCAGTTTGTAGGGTTCCCTTGGGACTGTCAGGGCAGCACAGGTTTGAGGTGGGGGCAGGTTGGGTCTGGGACATATCCTCGTCCGTTCGGATATTTTGCAGGCAGCCGGCCACTCAGGGGCACAGCCTCTGGAGACAAAGACCGTCCCTTTTCCCTGGGAAAGAAAAGTGTCCAGCCCAGGTTCCTGATGTCAGTTTGTAGGGTTCCCTTGGGACTGTCAGGGCAGCACAGGTTTGAGGTGGGGGCAGGTTGGGTCTGGGACATATGCTCGTCCGTTCGGATATTTTGCAGGCAGCCGGCCACTCAGGGCCACAGCCCCTGGAGACAAAGACCGGCCCTTTTCCCTGGGAAAGACAAGTTGCAAGCCCAGGTTCCTGATGTCAGTTTGTAGGGTTCCCTTGGGACTGTCAGGGCAGCACAGGTTTGAGGTGGGGGCAGGTTGGGTCTGGGACATATGCTCGTCCGTTCGGATATTTTGCAGGCAGCCGGCCACTCAGGGCCACAGCCCCTGGAGACAAAGACCGGCCCTTTTCCCTGGGAAAGAAAAGTGTCCAGCCCAGGTTCCTGATGTCAGTTTGTAGGGTTCCCTTGGGACTGTCAGGGCAGCACAGGTTTGAGGTGGGGGCAGGTTGGGTCTGGGACATATCCTCGTCCGTTCGGATATTTTGCAGGCAGCCGGCCACTCAGGGCCACAGCCCCTGGAGACAAAGACCGGCCCTTTTCCCTGGGAAAGACAAGTTGCAAGCCCAGGTTCCTGATGTCAGTTTGTAGGGTTCCCTTGGGACTGTCAGGGCAGCACAGGTTTGAGGTGGGGGCAGGTTGGGTTTGGGACATATCCTCGTCCGTTCGGATATTTTGCAGGCAGCCGGCCACTCAGGGCCACAGGCCCTGGAGACAAAGACCGGCCCTTTTCCCTGGGAAAGACAAGTTGCAAGCCCAGGTTCCTGATGTCAGTTTGTAGGGTTCCCTTGGGACTGTCAGGGCAGCACAGGTTTGAGGTGGGGGCAGGTTGGGTCTGGGACATATCCTCGTCCGTTCGGATATTTTGCAGGCAGCCGGCCACTCAGGGCCACAGGCCGCTGGAGACAAAGACCGGCCCTTTTCCCTGGGAAAGAAAAGTTGCAAGCCCAGGTTCCTGATGTCAGTTTGTAGGGTTCCCTTGGGACTGTCAGGGCAGCACAGGTTTGAGGTGGGGGCAGGTTGGGTCTGGGACATATGCTCGTCCGTTCGGATATTTTGCAGGCAGCCGGCCACTCAGGGCCACAGCCCCTGGAGACAAAGACCGGCCCTTTTCCTAGGGAAAGACAAGTTGCAAGGCCAGGTTCCTGATGTCAGTTTGTAGGGTTCCCTTGGGACTGTCAGGGCAGCACAGGTTTGAGGTGGGGGCAGGTTGGGTCTGGGACATATCCTCGTCCGTTCGGATATTTTGCAGGCAGCCGGTCCCTCAGGGCCACAGGCCGCTGGAGACAAAGACCGGCCCTTTTCCCTGGGAAAGAAAAGTGTCCAGCCCAGGTTCCTGATGTCAGGTTGTAGGGTTCCCTTGGGACTGTCAGGGCAGCACAGGTTTGAGGAGGGGGCAGGTTGGGTCTGGGACATATCCTCGTCCGTTCGGATATTTTGCAGGCAGCCGGCCACTCAGGGGCACAGCCCCTGGAGACAAAGACCGGCCCTTTTCCCTGGGAAAGAAAAGTGGCCAGCCCAGGTTCCTGATGTCAGTTTGTAGGGTTCCCTTGGGACTGTCAGGGCAGCACAGGTTTGAGGTGGGGGCAGGTTGGGTCTGGGACATATCCTCATCCGTTTGGATATTTTGCAGGCAGCCGGCCACTCAGGGCCACAGGCCCCTGGAGACAAAGACCGGCCCTTTTCCCTGGGAAAGAAAAGTGTCCAGCCCAGGTTCCTGATGTCAGTTTGTAGGGTTCCCTTGGGACTGTCAGGGCAGCCCAGGTTTGAGGTGGGGGCAGGTTGGGTCTGGGACATATCCTCGTCCGTTCGGATATTTTGCAGGCAGCCGGCCACTCAGGGCCACAGGCCCTGGAGACAAAGACCGGCCCTTTTCCCTGGGAAAGACAAGTTGCAAGGCCAGGTTCCTGATGTCAGTTTGTAGGGTTCCCTTGGGACTGTCAGGGCAGCACAGGTTTGAGGTGGGGGCAGGTTGGGTCTGGGACATATGCTCGTCCGTTCGGATATTTTGCAGGCAGCCGGTCCCTCAGGGCCACAGGCCCCTGAAGACAAAGACCGTCCCTTTTCCCTGGGAAAGAAAAGTGTCCAGCCCAGGTTCCTGATGTCAGTTTGTAGGGTTCCCTTGGGACTGTCAGGGCAGCACAGGTTTGAGGTGGGGGCAGGTTGGGTCTGGGACATATCCTCGTCCGTTCGGATATTTTGCAGGCAGCCGGCCACTCAGGGCCACAGGCCCTGGAGACAAAGACCGGCCCTTTTCCCTGGGAAAGAAAAGTGTCCAGCCCAAGTTCCTGATGTCAGTTTGTAGGGTTCCCTTGGGACTGTCAGGGCAGCACAGGTTTGAGGTGGGGGCAGGTTGGGTCTGGGACATATCCTCGTCCGTTCGGATATTTTGCAGGCAGCCGGCCACTCAGGGCCACAGCCCCTGGAGACAAAGACCAGCCCTTTTCCCTGGGAAAGACAAGTTGCAAGCCCAGGTTCCTGATGTCAGTTTGTAGGGTTCCCTTGGGACTGTCAGGGCAGCACAGGTTTGAGGTGGGGGCAGGTTGGGTCTGGGACATATCCTCGTCCGTTCGGATATTTTGCAGGCAGCCGGCCACTCAGGGCCACAGCCCCTGGAGACAAAGACCGGCCCTTTTCCCTGGGAAAGACAAGTTGCAAGCCCAGGTTCCTGATGTCAGTTTGTAGGGTTCCCTTGGGACTGTCAGGGCAGCACAGGTTTGAGGTGGGGGCAGGTTGGGTCTGGGACATATCCTCGTCTGTTCGGATATTTTGCAGGCAGCCGGCCACTCAGGGCCACAGCCCCTGGAGACAAAGACCGGCCCTTTTCCCTGGGAAGGACAAGTTGCAAGCCCAGGTTCCTGATGTCAGTTTGTAGGGTTCCCTTGGGACTGTCAGGGCAGCACAGGTTTGAGGTGGGGGCAGGTTGGGTCTGGGACATATCCTCGTCCGTTCGGATATTTTGCAGGCAGCCGGCCACTCAGGGCCACAGCCCCTGGAGACAAAGACCGGCCCTTTTCCCTGAGAAAGAAAAGTGTCCAGCCCAGGTACCTGATGTCAGTTTGTAGGGTTCCCTTGGGACTGTCAGGGCAGCACAGGTTTGAGGTGGGGGCAGGTTGGGTCTGGGACATATCCTCGTCCGTTCGGATATTTTGCAGGCAGCCGGTCCCTCAGGGCCACAGCCCCTGGAGACAAAGACCGGCCCTTTTCCCTGGGAAAGAAAAGTGTCCAGCCCAGGTTCCTGATGTCAGTTTGTAGGGTTCCCTTGGGACTGTCAGGGCAGCACAGGTTTGAGGTGGGGGCAGGTTGGGTCTGGGACATATCCTCGTCCGTTCGGATATTTTGCAGGCAGCCGGCCACTCAGGGCCACAGCCCCTGGAGACAAAGACCGGCCCTTTTCCTAGGGAAAGACAAGTTGCAAGCCCAGGTTCCTGATGTCAGTTTGTAGGGTTCCCTTGGGACTGTCAGGGCAGCACAGGTTTGAGGTGGGGGCAGGTTGGGTCTGGGACATATGCTCGTCCGTTTGGATATTTTGCAGGCAGCCGGCCACTCAGGGCCACAGGCCCCTGGAGACAAAGACCGGCCCTTTTCCCTGGAAAGAAAAGTGTCCAGCCCAGGTTCCTGATGTCAGTTTGTAGGGTTCCCTTGGGACTGTCAGGGCAGCCCAGGTTTGAGGTGGGGGCAGGTTGGGTCTGGGACATATCCTCGTCCGTTCGGATATTTTGCAGGCAGCCGGCCACTCAGGGCCACAGCCCCTGGAGACAAAGACCGGCCCTTTTCCCTGGGAAAGAAAAGTGTCCAGCCCAGGTTCCTGATGTCAGTTTGTAGGGTTCCCTTGGGACTGTCAGGGCAGCACAGGTTTGAGGTGGGGGCAGGTTGGGTCTGGGACATATCCTCGTCCGTTCGGATATTTTGCAGGCAGCCGGCCACTCAGGGCCACAGCCCCTGGAGACAAAGACCGGCCCTTTTCCCTGGGAAAGAAAAGTGTCCAGCCCAGGTTCCTGATGTCAGTTTGTAGGGTTCCCTTGGGACTGTCAGGGCAGCACAGGTTTGAGGTGGGGGCAGGTTGGGTCTGGGACATATCCTCGTCCGTTCGGATATTTTGCAGGCAGCCGGCCACTCAGGGCCACAGGCCCCTGGAGACAAAGACCGGCCCTTTTCCCTGGGAAAGACAAGGTACAAGCCCAGGTTCCTGATGTCAGTTTGTAGGGTTCCCTTGGGACTGTCAGGGCAGCACAGGTTTGAGGTGGGGGCAGGTTGGGTCTGGGACATATCCTCGTCCGTTCGGATATTTTTGCAGGCAGCCGGTCCCTCAGGGCCACAGCCCCTGGAGACAAAGACCGGCCCTTTTCCCTGGGAAAGAAAAGTGTCCAGCCCAGGTTCCTGATGTCAGTTTGTAGGGTTCCCTTGGGACTGTCAGGGCAGCACAGGTTTGAGGTGGGGGCAGGTTGGGTCTGGGACATATCCTCGTCCGTTCGGATATTTTGCAGGCAGCCGGCCACTCAGGGCCACAGCCCCTGGAGACAAAGACCGGCCCTTTTCCTAGGGAAAGACAAGTTGCAAGCCCAGGTTCCTGATGTCAGTTTGTAGGGTTCCCTTGGGACTGTCAGGGCAGCACAGGTTTGAGGTGGGGGCAGGTTGGGTCTGGGACATATCCTCGTCCGTTCGGATATTTTGCAGGCAGCCGGCCACTCAGGGCCACAGGCCGCTGGAGACAAAGACCGGCCCTTTTCCCTGGGAAAGAAAAGTTGCAAGCCCAGGTTCCTGATGTCAGTTTGTAGGGTTCCCTTGGGACTGTCAGGGCAGCACAGGTTTGAGGTGGGGGCAGGTTGGGTCTGGGACATATGCTCGTCCGTTCGGATATTTTGCAGGCAGCCGGCCACTCAGGGCCACAGCCCCTGGAGACAAAGACCGGCCCTTTTCCTAGGGAAAGACAAGTTGCAAGCCCAGGTTCCTGATGTCAGTTTGTAGGGTTCCCTTGGGACTGTCAGGGCAGCACAGGTTTGAGGTGGGGGCAGGTTGGGTCTGGGACATATCCTCGTCCGTTCGGATATTTTGCAGGCAGCCGGTCCCTCAGGGCCACAGGCCGCTGGAGACAAAGACCGGCCCTTTTCCCTGGGAAAGAAAAGTGTCCAGCCAGGTTCCTGATGTCAGGTTGTAGGGTTCCCTTGGGACTGTCAGGGCAGCACAGGTTTGAGGAGGGGGCAGGTTGGGTCTGGGACATATCCTCGTCCGTTCGGATATTTTGCAGGCAGCCGGCCACTCAGGGGCACAGCCCCTGGAGACAAAGACCGGCCCTTTTCCCTGGGAAAGAAAAGTGGCCAGCCCAGGTTCCTGATGTCAGTTTGTAGGGTTCCCTTGGGACTGTCAGGGCAGCACAGGTTTGAGGTGGGGGCAGGTTGGGTCTGGGACATATCCTCATCCGTTTGGATATTTTGCAGGCAGCCGGCCACTCAGGGCCACAGGCCCCTGGAGACAAAGACCGGCCCTTTTCCCTGGGAAAGAAAAGTGTCCAGCCCAGGTTCCTGATGTCAGTTTGTAGGGTTCCCTTGGGACTGTCAGGGCAGCCCAGGTTTGAGGTGGGGGCAGGTTGGGTCTGGGACATATCCTCGTCCGTTCGGATATTTTGCAGGCAGCCGGCCACTCAGGGCCACAGGCCCTGGAGACAAAGACCGGCCCTTTTCCCTGGGAAAGACAAGTTGCAAGGCCAGGTTCCTGATGTCAGTTTGTAGGGTTCCCTTGGGACTGTCAGGGCAGCACAGGTTTGAGGTGGGGGCAGGTTGGGTCTGGGACATATGCTCGTCCGTTCGGATATTTTGCAGGCAGCCGGTCCCTCAGGGCCACAGGCCCCTGAAGACAAAGACCGGCCCTTTTCCCTGGGAAAGACAAGTTGCAAGCCCAGGTTCCTGATGTCAGTTTGTAGGGTTCCCTTGGGACTGTCAGGGCAGCACAGGTTTGAGGTGGGGGCAGGTTGGGTCTGGGACATATCCTCGTCCGTTCGGATATTTTGCAGGCAGCCGGCCACTCAGGGCCACAGCCCCTGGAGACAAAGACCGGCCCTTTTCCCTGGGAAGGACAAGTTGCAAGCCCAGGTTCCTGATGTCAGTTTGTAGGGTTCCCTTGGGACTGTCAGGGCAGCACAGGTTTGAGGTGGGGGCAGGTTGGGTCTGGGACATATCCTCGTCCGTTCGGATATTTTGCAGGCAGCCGGCCACTCAGGGCCACAGCCCCTGGAGACAAAGACCGGCCCTTTTCCCTGAGAAAGAAAAGTGTCCAGCCCAGGTACCTGATGTCAGTTTGTAGGGTTCCCTTGGGACTGTCAGGGCAGCACAGGTTTGAGGTGGGGGCAGGTTGGGTCTGGGACATATCCTCGTCCGTTCGGATATTTTGCAGGCAGCCGGTCCCTCAGGGCCACAGCCCCTGGAGACAAAGACCGGCCCTTTTCCCTGGGAAAGAAAAGTGTCCAGCCCAGGTTCCTGATGTCAGTTTGTAGGGTTCCCTTGGGACTGTCAGGGCAGCACAGGTTTGAGGTGGGGGCAGGTTGGGTCTGGGACATATCCTCGTCCGTTCGGATATTTTGCAGGCAGCCGGCCACTCAGGGCCACAGCCCCTGGAGACAAAGACCGGCCCTTTTCCTAGGGAAAGACAAGTTGCAAGCCCAGGTTCCTGATGTCAGTTTGTAGGGTTCCCTTGGGACTGTCAGGGCAGCACAGGT
>NW_027099683.1:0-22317 GCF_031753505.1 Anomalospiza imberbis | reverse complement strand
GATTTTTATTGGATTTATTGGATTTTTAATGGGATTTTATTGGATTTTAATTGGGATTTTATGGGATTTTTAATGGATTTTTATTGGGATTTTTATTGGGATTTTATGGATTTAATTGGATTTTTATTGGGATTTTAATGGGATTTTTAATGGGATTTTATTGGATTTTTATTGGGATTTTATTGGGATTTTATTGGGATTTTAATTGGGATTTTATTGGGATTTTAATTGGATTTAATGGATTTTATTGGGATTTTTATGGATTTATGGGATTTTTAATGGGATTTATTGGATTTTTTAATGGGATTTTATGGGATTTAATTGGAATTTTATTGGGATTTTTATGGGATTTAATTGGATTTTTAATGAGATTTTTAATGGGATTTCATTGGATTTTTATTGGGATTTTATTGGATTTTTATTGGGATTTTTATGGGATTTAATTGGATTTTTAATGGGATTTTATTGGATTTTTATTGGGATTTTATTGGATTTTTATTGGGATTTTTATTGGGATTTTATGGGATTTTAATTGGATTTTTATTGGGATTTTTATGGGATTTTTAGGGGATTTTTAATGGGATTTTATTGGATTTTTATTGGGAATTTATTGGATTTTTATTGGGATTTTAATGGGATTTATTGGATTTTTATGGGATTTAATGGGATTTTTAATGGGATTTTATGGGATTTTTATTGGATTTTTAATGGGATTTTATTGGATTTTTAATGGGATTTTATTGGATTTTTATTGGGATTTTAATGGGATTTAATGGGTTTTTTAATGGGATTTTAATGGGATTTAATTGGATTTTTAATGGGATAATGGGAATTATTGGATTTTTATTGGGATTTTAATGGGATTTTATGGATTATGGATTTTTAATGGGATTTTAATGGGATTTTTAATGGGATTTTTATGGGATTTTAATTGGATTTTTAATGGGATTTTAATGGGATTTTAATGGGATTTTTAATGGGATTTTTAATGGGATTTAATGGGATTTTATGGGATTTTTAATGGGATTTTTATTGGGATTTAATTGGATTTTTATGGGGATTTTATTGGGTTTTTATTGGGATTTTAATGGGATTTAATTGGATTTTTATTGGGATTTTTATGGGATTTCATTGGGATTTTTAATGGGATTTTAATTGGATTTTTATTGGGATTTTTATGGGATTTAATTGGATTTTTTATTGGGATTTTTATGGGATTTTAATGGGATTTTTATGGGATTTTTAGGGGATTTTTAATGGGATTTTTAATGGGATTTTTAATGGGATTTTAGGGAATTTTTATGGGATTTTTATGGGATTTAATTGGATTTTTAATGGGATTTAATGGGATTTTAGGGGATTTTATTGGATTTTTATGGGATTTTTATTGGGATTTTATTGGATTTTTAATGGGATTTTTATGGGATTTAATTGGATTTTTATTGGGATTTTTATGGGATTTTAATGGGATTTTTATGGGATTTTTAATGGGATTTTTAATGGGATTTTTAATGGGATTTTTAATGGATTTTAGGGAATTTTTATGGGATTTTTATGGGATTTTTAGGGGATTTGGGGTGGATTTGGGGGGGATTTTTTGGGATTTTTTGGGATTTAATGGGATTTTAATGGGATTTTTTAGGAATTTAATGGGATTTAATGGAAATTCAATGGGATTTTTGGGGATTTAATGGGAATTCAATGGGATTTTATGGGACTTAATGGGATTTTTTGGGATTTTATGGGATTTTTTGGGATTTTTTGTGATTTTATGGGATTTTTTGGGATTTGGGGCAGATTTTTTTGGAATTTAATGGGATTTAATGGGAATTCAATGGGATTTTTTGGGATTTTTTGGGATTTAATGGAATTCAATGGGATTTTTTGGGATTTTTGGGGATTTAATGGGAATTCAATGAGATTTTTTGGGATTTAATGGGAATTCAATGAGATTTTTTGGGATTTAATGGGAATTCAATGGGATTTTTTGGGATTTAATGGGATTTTTTGGGATTTAATGAGATTTTTTGGGACTTAATGGGATTCAATTGGATTTTTTGGGATTTAATGGGATTCAATGGGTTTTTTTGTGATTCAATGGGATTTTATGGGATTTTTTGGGAATTTTTGGGACAGATTTTTCAGCAATTTCCTGGGATTTTGTGTTTTTCCCCCGCAGCTCCCTGGGGCCGCCGGGGCTGGAAGCGTTTAATGGAATTCAATGGGATTTTTTGGGATTTTTGGGGTTTTTTTTGGGATTTAATGGGATTTTTTTGGGATTTAATGGGATTTTTTGGGATCTAATGGGATTTTTTTGGGATTTAATGGGAATTCAATGGGATTTTTTGTGATTCAATGGGATTTAATGGGATTTAATGGAATTCAATGGGATTTTTTGGGATTTAATGGGATTTTTTTGGGATTTTATGGGATTTTTTGGGATCTAATGGGATTTTTTTTGGGATTTAATGGGAATTCAATGGGATTTTTTGTGATTCAATGGGATTTAATGGGATTTAATGAAATTCAATGGGATTTTTTGGGATTTTTGGGGTTTTTTTTGGGATTTAATGGGATTCAATGGGATTTTTTGGGATTTTTTGGGATTTTTTGGGATTTAATGGGAATTCAATGGGATTTTTTGGGATTTAATGGGATTTGGGGCAGGTTTTTTCTGAATTTAATGGGATTTAATGGGAATTCAATGGGATTTTTTGGGATTTTTTTTGGGATTTTTTGTGATTTAATGGGATTTTTTTGGGATTTTATGGGATTTTTTGGGATTTAATGAGATTTTTTGGGATTTAATGGGAATTCAATGGGATTTTTTGGGATTTAATGGAATTCAATGGGATTTTTTTGGGATTTAATGGGATTTTTTGGGATTTAATGAGATATTTTGGGATTTAATGGAATTCAATGGGATTTTTTGGGATTTTTTGGGTTTTTTTTGGGATTTTATGGGATTTTTTTGGATTTTATGGGATTTGGGACAGATTTTTCAGCAATTTCCTGGGATTTTGTGTCTTTCCCCCGCAGCTCCCTGGGGCCGCCGGGGCTGGAAGCGTTTAATGGAATTCAATGGGATTTTTTGGGATTTTTTGGGATTATTTGGGATTTAATGGGAATTCAATGGGATTTTTTGGGATTCAATGGGATTTTTTTGGATTTTTTGGGATTTTGTGGGATTTGGGGCAGGTTTTTTCTGAATTTAATGGGATTTAATGGGAATTCAATGGGATTTTTTGGGATTTAATGGAATTTTTTGGGATTTTTTGGGATTTAATGGGATTCAATGGGATTTTTTGGGATTTTTTGGGATTTAATGGGAATTCAATGGGTTTTTTTGGATTCAATGGGATTTTTTGGGATTTTGTGGGATTTTTTGGGATTTAATGGGATTTTATGGGATTTTTTGGGATTTTTTTGGGATTTTTTGGGATTTTGTGGGATTTTTTGGGATTTTTTGGGATTTAATTGAATTTAATGGGATTTGGGGCAGATTTTTTTGGAATTTAATGGGATTTAATGGGAATTCAATGGGATTTTTTGGGATTCAATGGGATTTTTTGGGATTTAATGGGAATTCAATGGGATTTTTTGGGATTTTTTTTGGGATTTTTTGGGATTTAATGAGATTTTTTGGGATTTGGGGCAGATTTTTTTGGAATTTAATGGGATTTAATGGGAATTCAATGGGATTTTTTTGGATTTTTTGGGATTTTATGGGTTTTTTTTGTGATTTAATGGGATTTTTTGGGATTTTATGGGATTTAGGACAGATTTTTCAGCAATTTCCTGGGATTTTGTGTTTTTTTCCCCCGCAGCTCCCTGGGGCCGCCGGGGCTGGAAGCGTTTAATGGAATTCAATGGGATTTTTTGGGATTTTTTGGGATTTTTTGGGATTTTTTTTGGGATTTAATGGGATTTTTTGGGATTTAATGGGATTTTTTTTGGGATTTTTTTGGGATTTTATGGGATTTTTTTGAGATTTTTTGGGATTTAAATGGATTTGTTGGGATTCAATGGGATTTTTTTGGGATTCAATGGGATTTTATGGGATTTTTTTTGATTTTTTGGGATTTTGTGGGATTTGGGGCAGGTTTTTTCTGAATTTAATGGGATTTAATGGGAATTCAATGGGATTTTTTGGGATTTTTTGGGATTTTATGGGATTTTTTGTGATTTTATTGGATTTTTTGGGATTTTATGGGATTTCGGTCAGATTTTTCAGCAATTTCCTGGGATTTTGTGTTTTTTTTCCCCCGCAGCTCCCTGGGGCCGCCGGGGCTGGAAGCGTTTTGGGGCCGAGGTGCGGGGGCCGCTGCTGGTGCTGCGGCGGGAGCCCCCCGAGGGCCCCGAGGAGATTTTGGGGCTCCCCCACGCCCTGGCCCAGCCCCACCCCAAATACAGCAAGCGGCCGCACGTGTTCCTGCTGAGCACCGCGGACCGGCGGCAGTTCCTGTGCCAGGCTCAGTAAGGAACGACCCCCCAAAAAAAGAAAAAACCCTAAAAAAAACAAAAACAAAAAAAAAAAAAAAAAAAAAAAAAAAAAACAAAAAAAAAAAAAACACAAAAAAAAAACCAAAAAAACAAAAAAAAAATCCCAAAAACCCAAAAAAACCCCAAAAAAACCCCAAAAAAAAACCAAAAACAAAAAAAAACCCCAAAAAAACACAAAAAAAAAACCCTAAAAAAACAAAAAAAAACCCAAAAAAACAAAAAAATTTTCCCAAAAACCCCAAAAAAACCCCCAACAACCCCAAAAAACCCCCAAAAAAACCACCAAAAACCAAAAAAACCCCAACCCCCCCAAAAAAAACCCCCCAAAAAACCCCCAAAAAACCCGAAAAAAAGCCCAAAAAACCCAAAAAACCCCAAAAAACCCAAAAAAAACCCTAAAAAACCCCAAAAAACCCTAAAAAACCCCAAAAAAACCCCAAAAAAACCCCACAAAAAAACCCCAAAAAGCCCCAAAAAACCACAAAAAACCCTAAAAAACAAACAAAAAAAAAAACCAAAAAACCCACCCAAAAAAATCCCAAAAAGCCCAAAAACCCTAAAAAAAAATCCTTAAAGTGGAAAATTTGGGGCTTGGGGTTTTGGGGTTTTGGGGTTTGGGGTTTTGGGATTTGGGGTTTGGGGTTTTGGGGTTTGGGCTTTTGGGGTTTTGAGGGTTTGGGGTTTGGGGTTTTGGGGTTTGGGGTTTGGGGGTTTTGAGGGTTTGGGGTTTGGGGTGGAATTTGGGGTTTTGGGATGGATTTGGGGTTTGGGGTTTGGGTTTTTGAGGTTTGGGGTTTGGGGTTTGGGGTTTTGGGGTTTGGGGTTTTGAGGTTTGGGGTTTGGGGTTTGGGGTTTTGGTGTTTGGTGTTTTGGGGTTTGGTTTTTGGGGTTTGGGGTTTTGGGTTTTGGGGTTTTGGGATTGGGGTTTGAGGTTTTGGGTTTTGGGATGGATTTGGGGTTTGGGGTTTTGGGGTTTGGTGTTTTGGGTTTTGGTTTTGGGGTTTTGGGGTTCAGGTTTGGGATCTTGGCGTTTTGGGGTCGCTCAGGGCTCTTTGGGGTTTTCCACTATTCGTTCTGTTTGGGGTTTCTGCAGTCATTGCGGTATTTGGGGTTTTTCTGCACTCTTTGGGGTTTTTGCCGTACTGGTGGGCGCGGCGTCGCGGTGACGTCGCGGTGACGTCGCGGTGACGTCACAGGAGCGCGGCTGAGCTCTCCCTGTGGGTGTTCGGGATCAACGTGGCCGCGGCGCTGTCGTCGTCGCCGCCGTTCCCCGCGGCCGTCGGCTCCCGGCGCCGCTTCGTCCGCCCCATCCTGCCCTCGGCGCCGAGCCGCTGCCCGCCGGTGAGACCCCAAAAACCGCCCCAAAAACTGCCCCAAACCCACCCCAAAAACCGCCCCAAATACCCCAAAAACCACCCCAAAAACCACCCCGAAAACCGCCCCAAAAATCCCAAAACCACCCCAAAAACCACCCCAAAAACCACCCCAAAAACCGCCCCAAAAACCACTCCAAAAACCGCCCCAAAAACCCCAAAAACCACTCCAAAAACCACCCCAAAAACCGCCCCAAAAACTGCCCCAAAAATCCCAAACCCACCCCAAAAACCGCCCCAAAAACCCCCAAAAAATCGCCCCAAAAACCGCCCCAAAAACCACTCCAAAAACCGCCCCAAAAACCGCCCCAAAAACTGCCCCAAACCCACCCCAAAAACCGCCCCAAAAACCCCAAAAACCGCCCCAAAACCCCAAAAAAAATCGCCCCAAAAATCCCAAAACCACCCCAAAAACCCCAAAAACCACCCCAAAAAACTCCAAAAAAAACCGCCCCACAAACCACCCCAAAAACCCCAAAAACCGCCCCAAATACCACCCCAAACCCACCCCAAAAACCGCCCCAAAAACCCCAAAAACCGCCCGAAAAACCACCCCGAAAACCGCCCCAAATACCACCCCAAACCACCCCAAAAACCGCCCCAAAAACCCCAAAAACCGCCCCAAAAACCCCCAAAAAATCACCCCAAAAACCGCCCCAAAACCTCCAAAAAAAAAGCCCCAAAAACCGCCCCAAAAACTCCAAAAAAACCGCCCCAAAAACTCCAAAAAAACCGCCCCAAAAACCGCCCCAAAAACCACCCCAAGAACCACCCCAAAACCCCCAAAAACCACCCCAAGAACCACCCCAAAAACCCCAAAAACCCCAAAACCACCCCAAAAACCACCCCAAAAACCCCCAAAAAATCGCCCCAAAAACCGCCCCAAAACCTCCAAAAAAAAAGCCCCAAAAATCGCCCCAAAAACTGCCCCAAAAACCCCCAAAAAACCGTCCCAAAAACCGTCCCAAAAACCGTCCCAAAACCCCAAAAAAACTTCCCCAAAAACCCCAAAAACCACCCCGAAAACCGCCCCAAAAACCACTCCAAAAACCGCCCCAAAACCACCCCAAAAACCGCCCCAAAAACCCCAAAAACCACCCTAAAACCCCCAAAAAATCGCCCCAAAAACCGCCCCAAAAACCCCAAAAACCACCCTAAAAACCCCCCAAAAATCGCCCCAAAAACCGCCCCAAAAACCACTCCAAAAACCACCCCAAAAACCATCCCAAAAACCCCCCAAAAAATTGCCCCAAAAACCCCAAAAAAACTTCCCAAAAATCGCCCCAAAAACCCCCAAAAACCCCAAAAAAATCGCCCCAAAAACCGCCCCAAAAACCCCAAAAAAACCGCCCCAAATACCTCCCCAAAACCCCCAAAAACAACCCCAAATACCACCCCAAAAACCCCAAAAATCACCCTAAAAACCGCCCCAAAAACCCAAAAAAAATCGCCCCAAAAATCTCCCCAAAAACCCCAAAAACCGTCCCAAAACCCCAAAAGAACTGCCCCAAAAACCCCAAAAACCACCCCGAAAACTGCCCCAAAAACCACTCCAAAAACCGCCCCAAAACCACCCCAAAAACCGCCCCAAAAACCCCAAAAACCACCCTAAAAACCCCCAAAAAATCGCCCCAAAAACCGCCCCAAAAACCCCCAAAAAATCGCCCCAAAAACCGCCCCAAAACCCCCAAAAACCACCCCAAAAACCCCAAAAACCACCCCAAAAACCCCCAAAAAAATTGCCCCAAAAACCCCAAAAAAAACGCCCCAAAAATCACCCCAAAAACCCCCAAAAACGCCCCAAAAACCCCAAAAAAATCGCCCCAAAAACCGCCCCAAAAACTCCAAAAAAACCGCCCCAAGAACCTCCCCAAAACCCCCAAAAACCACCCCAAATACCACCCCAAAAACCCCCAAAATCACCCTAAAAACCGCCCCAAAAACCCAAAAAAAATCGCCCCAAAAATCTCCCCAAAAAACCCAAAAATCGCCCCAAAAATTGCCCCAAAAACCCCCAAAAAATCACCCCAAAAACTGCCCCAAAAACCCCCAAAAAATCGCCCCAAAAATCTCCCCCAAAACCCCAAAAGAACTGCCCCAAAAACCCCCAAAACCGCCCCAAAAACCACCCTAAAAACCACCCCAAAATCTACCCCAAAAACCCCAAAAAATCCAAAAAACCAAAAAAAAAACCCCAAAATCCCCAAAAAACCCAAATCTGGGCTGTGCCACCCCGATGCCACCCCAGTGTCCCCAACGTCCCCAATGATGTCCCCAATGTCCCCAATGTCCCCAGTGATGTCCCCAACGTCCCCAATGATGTCCCCAGTGATGTCCCCAATGTCCCCAGTGTCCCCAATGTCCCCAGTGATGTCCCCAATGATGTCCCCAATGTCCCCAGTGATGCCCCCAGTGATGTCCCCAATGGTGTCCCCAATGTCCCCAATGTCCCCAGTGATGTCCCCAATGTTGTCCCCAATGATGTCCCCAACGTCCCCAATGATGACCCCAACGTCCCCAGTGATGTCCCCAATGGTGTCCCCAATGGTGTCCCCAATGTCCCCAGTGATGTCCCCAATGATGTCCCCAACGTCCCCAATGATGTCCCCAATGTCCCCAGTGATGTCCCCAATGGTGTCCCCAATGGTGTCCCCAATGTCCCCAGTGATGTCCCCAATGATGTCCCCAACGTCCCCAATGATGTCCCCAATGTCCCTAGTGATGTCCCCAATGATGTCCCCAATGTCCCCAGTGATGTCCCCAATGATGTCCCCAACGTCCCCAATGATGTCCCCAATGTCCCTAGTGATGTCCCCAATGATGTCCCCAATGTCCCTAGTGATGTCCCCAATGATGTCCCCAATGTCCCCAATGATGTCCCCAATGTCCCCAGTGATGTCCCCAATGATGTCCCCAATGGTGTCCCCAATGTCCCCAACGTCCCCAATGATGTCCCCAATGTCCCCAGTGATGTCCCCAATGATGTCCCCAATGGTGTCCCCAGTGATATCCCCAATGGTGTCCCCAGGAGCAGCAGCTGTGCCAGCTGCGCCGCTGGCTGGGGACGGTGACGATGTCCCCAGTGATGTCCCCAATGGTGTCCCCAATGGTGTCCCCAATGATGTCCCCAATGGTGTCCCCAACGTCCCCAACGTTCCCAGTGATGTCCCCAATGTCCCCAGTGATGTCCCCAGTGATGTCCCCAATGGTGTCCCCAGGAGCAGCAGCTGTGCCAGCTGCGCCGCTGGCTGGGGACGGTGACGTGCCAGCTCCTGGAGCACCAGCGGCTCCTGCCCGAGGGACGGGCACGGGAGCAGGAGGAGCAGCGGGCGCACGGGGACTTCCTGGTGGAGGAGGTGACAGCGGGGACAGCGAGGGGACAGCGAGGGGACAGCGGGGGGTTGGGGACAATGGGGACGTTGGGGACACTGAGGACACTGAGGGCAGTGAGACACTGGGGACATTGGGCAGATGGGGACAGCGGGGACAGCGGGGGGGTTGGGGACATTGGGGACAGTGGGGGGATGGGGACAGTGGGGACAGTGGGGACATGGGGACTTCCTGGTGGAGGAGGTGACAATGGGGACATCAGGGACAACGGGGACAGTGGGGGGTTTGGGGACATTGGGGACAGTGGGGACACTGGGGACAGTGGGGACAGTGGGGACACTGGGGACAGTGGGGACAGTGGGGACACGGGGACTTCCTGGTGGAGGTGGTGACAACGGGGACATTGGGGACAACGGGGACATTGGGGACACTGGGGACACTGGGGGGTTGGGGACATTGGGGACAGTGGGGACACTGGGGACACTGGGGACATTGGGGACAGTGGGGACATTGGGGACATTGGGGACATTGGGGACAGTGGGGTGACATTGGGGACATTGGGGTGACATTGGGGACATTGGGGACACTGGGGTGACATTGGGGACAGTGGGGTGACATTGGGGACACTGGGGTGACATTGGGGACATGGGGACACTGGGGTGACATTGGGGACAATGGGGACACTGGGGTGATATTAGGGACATTGGGGACACTGGGGGGTTGGGGACATTGGGGACCTTGGGGACACTGGGGTGACATTGGGGACATTGGGGGGTTGGGGATATTGGGGACAATGGAGACATTGGGGTGACATTGGGGACATTGGGGACATTGGGGACAATGGAGACATTGGGGTGACATTGGGGACATTGGGGACATTGGGGACAATGGAGACATTGGGGTGACATTGGGGACATTGGGGTGACATTGGGGACATTGGGGTGATATCGGGGACATTGGGGACAGTGGGGGGTTGGGGACATTGGGGACATTGGGGTGTCATTGGGGACAATGGGGACACTGGGGACATTGGGGACATTGGGGACACTGGGGTGACATTGGGGACATTGGGGTGACATTTGGGACATTGGGGACACTGGGGACAATGGGGACACTGGGGTGACATTGGGGACATTGGGGTGACATTGGGGACATTGGGGACACTGGGGACACTGGGGACACTGGGGACACTGGGGACAGTGGGGACACGGGGACTTCCTGGTGGAGGTGGTGACAACGGGGACATTGGGGACACTGGGGACACTGGGGGGTTGGGGACATTGGGGACACCTTGGTGCCATCGAGGTGACCCAGGGAGGTGACTTGGGTGTGACAGGGGAGGTGACACTGGGAGGTGACACCAAGGCGACATGGTGGGGGGTGACACAATGCCACCACAGTGCCACCACGGTGCCACCACGGTGCCATTGAGGTGTCCCAGGGAGGTGCCACCACGGTGCCATTGAGGTGACCCAGGGAGGTGACAGGGGAGGTGACACTGGGAGGTGACACCGAGGCGACATGGTGGGGGGCGACACGATGCCACCACAGTGCCACCACGGTGCCATTGAGGTGACCCAGGGAGGTGACACTGAGGTGCCACCTTGATGCCACCACAGTGACACTGAGGTGCCATGGAGGTGACAATGGGAGGTGACACTGGGAGGTGACACCAAGGCGACATGGTGGGGGTGACACGATGCCACCACAGTGCCACCACGGTGCCATCGAGGTGACTCGGGTGTGACAGGGGAGGTGACACTGGGAGGTGACACCGAGGTGACAGAGGGGGGTGACATGATGCCACCACAGTGCCACCACGGTGCCACCACGGTGCCATTGAGGTGACCCAGGGAGGTGACACTGAGGTGCCACCCTGGTGCCACCACGGTGCCATCGAGGTGACTCGGGTGTGACAGGGGAGGTGACACTGGGAGGTGACACCGAGGCGACATGGTGGGGGGCGACACGATGCCACCACGGTGCCACCACGGTGCCATTGAGGTGACCTGGGCGGGTGACACTGAGGTGCCACCTTGATGCCACCACAGTGCCACCATGGTGCCATTGAGGTGACCCAGGGAGGTGACACTGAGGTGCCACCACGGTGCCACCACGGTGCCATCGAGGTGACCCAGGGAGGTGACACTGAGGTGCCACCTTGATGCCACCACGGTGCCATCGAGGTGACTCAGGTGTGACAGGGGAGGTGACACTGGGAGGTGACACCAAGGCGACATGGTGGGGGGCGACACGATGCCACCATGGTGCCACCACGGCGCCACCACGGTGCCATCGAGGTGACCTGGGCGGGTGACACGTTGCCATTGGGAGGTGCCCCTGAGGTGACCCAAGGGGGTGACATGGTGCCACCCTGGTGCCACCACGGTGACGTCGCCGATGTCCCCGCAGCGCCGCCGCTGCCTCACCTACGTGCAGGCCCTGTCGTCGTGGCTGCGCGGCGGCGGCGTTGGCGACGGTGACGGCGCCGGTGACGGTGACGACGGCGGTGACCTCCCGGCCCTCGGGGACACCGGGGAGCTCGGGGACATGGCGGGGGGTCCCCGTGTCCCCCTTGGGGACACCCCGGAGTGTCCCCCTGTCCCCGCGCCGCTCACCAAGTGCCACTCGAGCCCCTCGCTGGCACCGGAGCCGCCCCCGGGCCGCGTGCGGCGCCACATCTCGGAGCGCAGGGCCACGCGCGTCACTGTCCCCAAACGCCACCGGGACCCGCTGTGACTGTCCCCAAGTGTCCCCAAGTGTCACCAAGTGTCACCAAATGTCCCCAAGTGTCACTGCCACATCTCAGAGCGCAGGGCCACGCGCGTCACGGTCCCCAAACGCCACCGGGACCGCCTGTGACTGTCCCCAAATGTCCCCAAGTGTCCCCAGGTGTCCCCAAGTGTCACTGCCACATCTCGGAGCGCAGGGCCACGCGCGTCACTGTCCCCAAACGCCACCGGGACCGGCTGTGACTGTCCCCAAATGCCACCGGGACCCGCTGTGACACCATGGGAGTGTCACCAGTGTCACCAGTGACCCCAAATGTCCCCAAATGTCCCCAAGTGTCACTGCCACATCTCAGAGCGCAGGGCCACGCGCGTCACGGTCCCCAAACGCCACCGGGACCCGCTCTGACTGTCCCCAAGTGTCCCCAAGTGTCCCCAAGTGTCACCAAGTGTCACCAGGACTGTCCCCAAGTGTCCCCGCCACATCTCGGAGCGCAGGGCCACGCGCGTCACGGTCCCCAAACGCCACCAGGACCGGCTGTGACTGTCCCCAAGTGTCCCCAAGTGTCCCCAAGTGTCCCCAAATGTCAGTGCCACATCTCGGAGCGCAGGGCCACGCGCGTCACGGTCCCCAAACGCCACCGGGACCCGCTGTGACTGTCCCCAAGTGTCCTCAAATGTCCCCAAATGTCCCCAAATGTCCCCAAGTGTCCCCAAGTGTCACTGCCACATCTCGGAGCGCAGGGCCACGCGCGTCACGGTCCCCAAACGCCACCGGGACCCGCTGTGACTGTCCCCAAGTGTCCCCAAGTGTCCCCAAGTGTCACCAAGTGTCCCCAGGTGTCCCCAAGTGTCCCCAAGTGTCACTGCCACATCTCGGAGCGCAGGGCCACGCGCGTCACGGTCCCCAAACGCCACAGGGACCCGCTGTGACACCATGGGAGTGTCCCCAGTGTCACCAGTGTCCCCAAATGTCCCCAAATGTCCCCAAATGTCCCCAAGTGTCACTGCCACATCTCGGAGCACAGGGCCACGCGCGTCACGGTCCCCAAACGCCACCGGGACCCCCTGTGACTGTCCCCAAGTGACCCCAGGTGTCCCCAAGTGTCCCCAAGTGTCACTGGGACAGGCTGTGACTGTCCCCAAGTGTCCCCAAGTGTCCCCAGGTGTCCCCAGGTGTCCCCAAATGTCCCCAAGTGTCCCCCAGTGTCACCGCCACATCTCGGAGCGCAGGGCCACGCGCGTCACGGTCCCCAAACGCCACCGGGACCCCCTGTGACTGTCCCCAAGTGTCCCCAAGTGTCCCCAAGGATGTCCTCAGTGTCCCCAATGATGTCCCCAATGATGTCCCCAATGTCCCCAATGTCCCCTGTGATGTCCCCAATGTCCCCTGTGATGTCCCCAGTGATGTCCCCAATGATGTCCTCAATGTCCCCAATGGTGTCCCCAGTGATGTCCCCAATGTCCCCAATGTCCCCAAATGTCCCCAAGGATGTCCCCAATGATGTCCCAAATGTCCCCAATGATGTCCCCGATGTCCCCAATGTCCCCAATGATGTCCCCAAATGTCCCCAGTGTCCCCCATGTCCCCTGTGATGTCCCCAATGATGTCCCCTGTGATGTCCCTTGTGATGTCCCCAATGTCCCCTTCCCCAAATGTCCCCAATGGTGTCCCCAACGTCCCCAGTGATGTCCCCAATGTCCCCTGTGATGTCCCCAATGTCCCCAAATGTCCCCAATGTCCCTGTGATGTCCCCAAATGTCCCCAAGGATGTCCCAAATGTCCCCCGTGATGTCCCCAATGATGTCCCCAATGTCCCCAATGATGTCCCCAAATGTCCCCAAATGTCCCCTGTGATGTCCCCAGTGTCCCCCAATGATGTCCCCAAATGTCCCCAAGGATGTCCTCAGTGTCCCCTGTGATGTCCCCAATGTCCCCAAGGATGTCCCCAATGATGTCCCCAATGTCCCCTGTGATGTCTCCAATGTCCCCTGTGATGTCCCTGATGTCCCCAAATGTCCCCAATGTCCCCTGTGATGTCTCCAATGTCCCCTGTGATGTCCCTGATGTCCCCAAATGTCCCCAATGTCCCCAGTGATGTCCCCAATGTCCCCTGTGATGTCCCCAAATGTCCCCAGTGTCCCAAATGTCCCCAAGGATGTCCTCAGTGTCCCCAATGATGTCTCCAATGATGTCCTCAATGATGTCCCCAAATGTCCCCAGTGATGTCCCCAACGTCCCTGTGCTGTCCCCAATGTCCCCAATGATGTCCCCAATGTCCCCAATGTCCCCAGTGATGTCCCCAGTGATGTCCCCAATGATGTCCTCAATGTCCCCAATGATGTCCCCAGTGTCCCCAATGTCCCCAGTGATGTCCCCAAATGTCCCCAATGATGTCCCCAGTGTCCCCAATGTCCCCAATGATGTCCCCAGTGTCCCCAGTGATGTCCCCAATGGTGTCCCCAATGTCCCCTGTGATGTCCCCAGTGTCCCCAAATGTCCCCTGTGATGTCCCCAATGATGTCCCCAATGTCCCCAAATGTCCCCAATGATGTCCCCAGTGTCCCCAATGTCCCCAATGTCCCCAATGTCCCCAATGATGTCCCCCAATGATGTCCCCAATGTCCCCAAATGTCCCCTGTGATGTCCTCAGTGTCCCCCAGTGATGTCCCCAATGTCCCCAATGTCCCCAAGGATGTCCTCAGTGTCCCCTGTGATGTCCCCAAATGTCCCCTGTGATGTCCCCGATGTCCCTGTGATGTCCCCAGTGTCCCCGATGTCCCCAAATGTCCCAAATGATGTCCCCAGTGTCCCCAATGTCCCCGATGTCCCCGATGTCCCCAATGATGTCCCCGATGTCCCCTGTGATGTCCCCAGTGTCCCCTCCCCCCCCGGTACGAGGTTTTTTTTTTGGGGGTTCTGCTCTGAGCCCCCCCAGGATTGGGAACAACTCAGGGAAATCCCAAAAATCCCATTCCCAAAAATCTCGCAAAGTCCCAAAATTCCCTAAATTCCCATTCCCCAAAAATCCCCAAATTCTCTAAATTATCGCTCCCAAAAATTCCCCAAAAATCCCCCCAAGAAATAAAAAAAAAATCCCCAAAAAATCCCAAAAATCCCATTCCCAAAAATCCCAATCCCCAAAAAATCCCAATCCCAAAAATCCCATTCCCAAAAAATCCCCAAATCCCAAAAAATCCCAATCCCCAAAATCCCAAAAATCCCATTCCCAAAAAATCCCCAAATCCCAAAAAAATCCCAAAAATCCCATTCCCAAAAATCCCAACATCCCAAAAATCCCATTCCCAAAATCCCAACATCCCAAAAATCCCGTTCCCAAAATCCCAAAAATCCCATTCCCAAAAATCCCCAAATCCCAAAAATCCCATTCCCAAAATCCCAAAAATCCCATTCCCAAAAATCCCCAAATCCCAAAAATCCCATTCCCAAAAAAATCCCAATCACCAAAATCCCAAAAATCCCAATCCCACGAGAATTTTGGGTAGAATTCTGGAGCAAATTTGGGAATTTTGGGGGAATTTTGGGAATTCTGGGGGAATTTTGGGGGGTTTTGGGAATTCTGGGGGAATTTTGGGGGATTTTGGGAATTCTGGGGGAATTTTGGGGCAATTTTGGGAATTTTGGGGCAATTTTGGGAATTTTGGGATGCCCCCCGCTGTGGTTGTGCAATAAAGGTTCAGAAATCCAGGATTTTGGAGAATTTGGGGAATTTTGGGATGGGGGAGGGAGGAATTTGGGGAAGAGAGAGAAACCCCGAGGGTGTGGAGCCCCAAAATCCCAAAAAAAAACCCCAGAAAATTCGGGTTTTTTTATAGCCCAAATCCCAAAAATTCCAGCCCCAAAAATTCCAACACCAAATCTGGGAATTCCGACCCCAATCCCAAAAATTCCAACCCCAAATCTGGGAATTCTGACCCCAAATCCCAAAAATTCCAACCCCAAATCTGGAAATTTCGACCCAAAAATCCCAAAAATCCCAACCCCAAAAATTCCAACCCCAAATCTGGGATTTAGGACCCCAAGTCCCAAAAATTCCGACCCCAAAAATTCCTGCCCTAATCCCAAAAATTCCAACCCAAAATTTGGGAATTCCGACCCCAAAATCTGGGAATTCTGACCCCAAATCCCAAAAATTCCGACCCCAAAAATTCCAACCCCAAATCTGGGAATTCCGACCCTAATCCGAAAAATCCCAACCCCAAAAATTCCAACCCCAAATCTGGGAATTCCGACCCCAAATCCCAAAAATCCCAACCCCAAAAATTCCAACCCCAAATCTGGGAATTCCGACTCTAATCCCAAAAATTCCAACCCCAATCCCAAAAATTCTGACCCCAAATCTGGGAATTCCGACCCTAATCCCAAAAATTCCAACCCCAATCCCAAAAATTCCAACCCAAAATCTGGGAATTTCGACCCCCAAATCTGGGAATTCTGACCCCCAAATTTGGGAATTCCAACCCAATCCCAAAAACCCCAACCCCAATCCCAAAAATTCCAACCCAAAATCTGGGAATTTCGATCCCAAAATCTGGGAATTCTGACCCCAAATCCCAAAAATTCCAACCCCAAATCTGGGAATTCTGACCCCAAATCCCAAAAATTCCAGCCCCAAAAATTCCATCCCCAAATCTGGGAATTCCGACCAGAATCCCAAAAATTCCAACCCCAATGCCAAAAATTCTCACCCCAAATCTGGGAATTCCGACCCTAATCCCAAAAATTCCGACCCCAAATCCCAAAAATTCCAGCCCCAATCTGGGAATTCCGACCCCAAATCCCAAAAAATTCCAACCCCAATCCCAAAAATTCCAACAAAAATCTGGGAATTTCGACCCCAAAATCTGGGAATTCCGACCCCAATCCCAAAAATTCCAGCCCCAAAAATTCCATCCCCAAATCTGGGAATTCCGACCGGAATCCCAAAAATTCCAACCCCAATGCCAAAAATTCTCACCCCAAATCTGGGAATTCCGACCCTAATCCCAAAAATTCCAACCCCAAATCCCAAAAATTCCAGCCCCAATCTGGGATTTAGGACCCCAAGTCCCAAAAATTCCAACCCCAAAAGTTCCAACCCCAATCCCAAAAATTCTGACCCAAAATCTGGGAATTTCGACCCCAAAATCTGGGAATTCTGACCCCAAATCCCAAAAATTCCGACCCCAAAAATTCCAACCCCAAATCTGGGAATTCCGACCCTAATCCGAAAAATCCCAACCCCAAAAATTCCAACCCCAAATCTGGGAATTCCGACTCTAATCCCAAAAATTCCAACCCCAATCCCAAAAATTCTGACCCCAAATCTGGGAATTCTGACCCTAATCCCAAAAATTCCAACCCCAAAATTTCCAACCCCAATCCCAAAAATTCCAACCCAAAATCTGGGAATTTCGACCCCCAAATCTGGGAATTCTGACCCCCAAATTTGGGAATTCCAACCCAATCCCAAAAACCCCAACCCCAATCCCAAAAATTCCAACCCAAAATCTGGGAATTCCGACCCCAAAATCTGGGAATTCTGACGCCAAATCCCAAAAATCCTGACCCCAAAAATTCCAACCCCAAATCTGGGAATTCCGACCCTAATCCCAAAAATTCCGACCCCAAATCCTGAAAATTCACACCTAAATCTGGGAATTCCGACCCCAAATCCCAAAAAATTCCAACCCCAATCCCAAAAATTCCAACGAAAATCTGGGAATTTCGACCCCAAAATCTGGGAATTCTGACCCCAATCCCAAAAATTCCGACCCCAAATCTGGGAATTCTGACCCCAAATCCCAAAAATTCCAACCCCAATCCCAAAAATTCCGACCCCAAACCTGGGAATTCCGACCCCAAAATCCGGGAATTCTGACCCCAAATCCCAAAAATTCCAACCCCAATCCCAAAAATTCTGACCCCAAATCTGGGAATTCTGACCCCAAATCCCAAAAATTCCAAGCCCAAAAATTCCTGCCCCAATCCCAAAATCCCAACTCAAATCTGGGAATTCTGACCCCAAATCCCAAAAATTCCGACCCCAAAAATTCCAACCCCAAATCTGGGAATTCCGACCCCAAATCTGGGAATTCCAACCCCAATCCCAAAAATCCTGACCGAAAATCTGGGAATTCTGACCCCAAAATCTGGGAATTCCGACCCCAATCCCAAAATTTCCCACCCCAATCCCAAAAATTCCAACAAAAATCTGGAATTTCGACCCCCAAATCTGGGAATTCTGACCCCAAACCTGGGAATTCTGACCCCAATCCCAAAAATTCCGACCCAAAATCCGGGAATTCCAACCCAAAATCTGGGAATTTCGACCCCAAAATCTGGGAATTCTGACCCCAAATCCCAAAAATTCCAACCCCAAAAATTCCAACCCCAAAAATTCCGACCCCAATCCCAAAAATTCTGACCCAAAATCTGGGAATTCTGACCCCAAAATCTGGGAATTCCGACCCCAAATCCCAAAATTTCCGACCCCAATCCCAAAAATTCCAACTCAAATCCGGGAATTCTGACCCCAATGCCAAAAATTCCCAAATTTATTCCCGGTTTTTTTGGGACAATTCCCAATTTTTTCCCAATTTATTCCCCATTTCTTGGGACAAAATTCCCAGATTTTTTCCCAATTTATTCCCCGTTTTCTGGGACAAAATTCCCAAATTTTTTCCCAATTTATTTTCCTTTTTTAGGACAAAATTCCCAAATTATTTCCCAATTTATTCCCCATTTTCTGGGACCAAATTCCCAAATTTTTCCCAATTTATTCCCCATTTTCTGGGACAAAATTCCCAAATTTTCCCAATTTATTCCCCATTTTTTTGGACAAAATTCCCAAATTTTTTCCCAATTTATTCCCCATTTCTTGGGACAAAATTCCCAAATTTTTTCCCCAATTTATTCCCCATTTTCTGGGACAAAATTCCCAAATTTTTTCCCAATTTATTCCCCATTTTCTGGGACAATTCCCAGATTTTTTCCCAATTTATTCCCCATTTTCTGAGACAATTCCCAGATTTTTTCCCAATTTATTCCCCATTTCTTGGGACAAAATTCCCAAATTTTTCCCCAATTTATTCCCCATTTTCTGGGACAAAATTCCCAAATATTTCCCAATTTATTCCCCATTTTTTGGGACAAAATTCCCAAATTTTTTCCCAATTTATTCCCCATTTCCTGGGACAATTCCCAGATTTTTTCCCAATTTATTCCCCGTTTTCTGGGACAAAATTCCCAAATTTTTTCCCAATTTATTCCCCATTTTTTGGAACAAAATTCCCAAATTTTTTCCCCAATTTATTCCCCATTTTCTGGGACAATTCCCAAAATTTTTCCCACTTTATTCCCCATTTTTTTGGACAAAATTCCCAAATTTTTTCCCAATTTATTCCCCATTTTTTGGGGCAAAATTCCCAAATTTTTTCCCAATTTATTCCCCATTTTTTGGGACAATTCCCAGATTTTTTCCCACTTTATTCCCGGTTTTTTTGGGACAATTCCCAACTTTTTCCCAATTTATTCCCCATTTTCTGGGACAAAAATCCCAAATTTTTTCCCAATTTATTCCCCATTTTTTGGGGCAAAATTCCCAAATTTTTCCCCAATTTATTCCCCATTTTCTGGGACAAAATTCCCAGATTTTTTCCCAATTTATTCCCTATTTTTTGGGACAATTCCCAAGATTTTTTCCCACTTTATTCCCATTTTTTTGTGACAAAATTCCCAGAATTTCTGGGACAATTCCCAAATTTTTCCCCAATTTATTCCCCATTTTCTGGGACAATTCCCAGATTTTTTCCCACTTTATTCCCGGTTTTTTTGGGACAATTCCCAACTTTTTCCCAGTTTATTCCTGGTTTTTTCCCGCTTTTTTTCCAGCGCTTCCGGCACAACCCCAGAGTTTTTTCCCGGTTTATTGCCGCCATTTTCTTGTCGTTTTCCCGCCATTTTCCACGACTTTTCCCGCCAAATTCTCGGTGTTTTCCCGCCATTTTCCGGTTCTTTCCCCACCATTTTCTGGTTCTTTTCCCTCAGTTTCCCCGCCAT
This sequence comes from Anomalospiza imberbis, assembly GCF_031753505.1. Lineage (NCBI taxonomy): Eukaryota > Metazoa > Chordata > Aves > Passeriformes > Viduidae > Anomalospiza > Anomalospiza imberbis. Next base: position 2,320 of record NW_027099683.1, on the reverse strand, counting down.
TTTCCGGTTCTTTTGCCTCAGTTTCCCCGTTGTTTCTCCGCCATTTTCCAGTTCTTTTCCTCAGTTTCCCCGTTGTTTCCCCGCCATTTTCCGGTTGTTTCCCCGCCATTTTCCGGTTGTTTTCCTCGCCATTTTCCGGTTCTTTTCCCTCAGTTTCCCCGTTGTTTCCCCGCCATTTTCCGGTTCTTTTCCCTCCGCTTTCCGATTCTTTTCCCTCAGTTTCCCCGTTGTTTCCCCACCATTTTCCGGTTCTTTTCCCTCAGTTTCCCCGTTGTTTCCCCGTTGTTTCCCCGCCATTTTCCGGTTCTTTCCCCGCCATTTTCCAGATGTTTCCCTGCCATTCTCCGGTTCTCTTGCCTCAATTTCCCTGTTGTTTCCCCGCCATTTTCTGGTTCTTTTCCCTCAGTTTCCCCGTTCTTTTCCCTCCATTTTCTGGTTCTTTTCCTCAGTTTCCCCGTTGTTTCCCCGCCATTTTCCGGTTCTTTTCCCTCAGTTTTCCGGTTCTTTTCCTCAGTTTCCCCGTTGTTTCCCCGCCATTTTCCGGTTGTTCCCCTGCCATTTTCCGGTTCTTTTCTCTCCGTTTCCCCGCCGTTTTCCGGTTCTTACCCCGCCATTTTCCAGTTCTTTTCCCTCAGTTTCCCCGTTGTTTCCCCGCCATTTTCCGGTTGTTTCCCCGCCATTTTCCGGATCTTTTCCCTCAGTTTCCCCGTTGTTTCCCCACCATTTACCGGTTCTTTTCCCTCCATTTTCCGATTCTTTTCCTGCCATTTTCCGGTTGTTTCCCCGCCATTTTCCGGATCTTTTCCCTCAGTTTCCCCGTTGTTTCCCCGCCATTTTCCGGTTGTTTCCCCGCCATTTTCCGGTTCTTTTCCCCGCCATTTTCCGGTTCTTTCCCCACCATTTACCGGTTCTTTTACCGCCATTTTCCGGTTCTTTTCCCTCAGTTTCCCCGTTGTTTCCCCGCCATTTTCCGGTTGTTTCCCCGCCATTTTCCGGTTCTTTTCCTCAGTTTCCCCGTTGTTTCCCCGCCGTTTTCCGGTTCTTTTCCCTCCATTTTCCGGTTGTTTTCCCTCAGTTTCCCCGTTGTTTCCCCGCCGTTTTCCGGTTCTTTTCCCTCCATTTTCCGGTTCTTTTCCTCAGTTTCCCCGTTGTTTCCCCGCCGTTTTCCGGTTCTTTTCCTCAGTTTCCCGTTCTTTTCCCTCCATTTTCCGGTTGTTTTCCCTCAGTTTCCCCGTTCTTTCCCTGCCATTTTCCGGATGTTTCCCCACCATTTTCCGGTTCTTTTCCCGCCATTTTCCGGTTCTTTTCCCTCAGTTTCCCCGTTGTTTCCCCGCCATTTTCCGATTCTTTTCCTCAGTTTCCCCGTTGTTTCCCCGCCATTTTCCGGTTCTTTTCCCTCCATTTCCCCGTTGTTTCCCCGCCATTTTCAGTTCTTTTCCGTCCATTTTCCGGTTCTTTTCCCTCTGTTTTCCGGTTGTTTTCCCTCAGTTTCCCTGCCATTTTCCGGTTCTTTTCCTCAGTTTCCCCGTTCTTTCCCCGCCATTTTCCGGTTCTTTTCCCTCAGTTTCCCCGTTGTTTCCCCACCATTTTCCAGATGTTTCCCCGCCATTTTCTGGTTCTTTTCCTCAGTTTCCCCGTTGTTTCCCCGCCATTTTCCAGTTCTTTTCCTCAGTTTCCCCGTTGTTTCCCCGCCGTTTTCCGGCCGTTTCCGCGCCGTCTCAGGCGTACTCCAGGCGCGCGGCGCCGCGGGGCTCGGGGCCCTTCCCGGGGCTCAGGCAATCGCGAAGCTCCAGCTCCATTTTCTTGGCCTTCAGCGCCGCCGAGTGCAGCTTCTCCAGGAATTCCGGCATCCCTGCGATCCCGAAACCTTCTCCCTCTTCTCCCAAATTTTCCCGGAATTTTTCCCCATTTTCCCAATTTTTCCCCATTTCTTTCCCCATTTTTTCCCATTTTTTCCCCATTTTTCCTCATTTTTTCCCATTTTTTCCCCATTTTTTCCCATTTCTTTCCCCATTTCTTTCCCCATTTTTTCCCATTTCTCTCCCCATTTTTCCCTATTTTTTCCCCATTTTTTCCCATCTCTTTCCCCCACTTTTTCCCCATTTTTCCCATTTCTTTCCCCCATTTTTTCCCATTTTTTCCCATTTCTTCCCATTTTTTCCCATTTCTTACCCCCATTTTTCCTCATTTTTTTCCCATTTCTTTCCCCCATTTTTCCCCATTTTTTCCCATTTCTTTCCCCAATTTTTCCCAATTTTTTTCCCAATTTTCCCCCCAATTTTCCCAAATTTTCCCCCTTTCCCTTTTCCCCAGTGCAGCT
>NW_027099682.1:0-22339 GCF_031753505.1 Anomalospiza imberbis | reverse complement strand
GCTCAAAAGCAGCAAAGCTGAAGAGCCTGGCTCAGCTTCACTAGTGTGCAATTGACTGACTGTGAAAAACAAAGCAGCAGAGCACCGGGCTTCTGGGCGCTGTGAAGGCAATTGCCAAAACCAGGCAGCTGCTCCTTCCCAAGCACAGGCAGCTGCCTATGTTCTTGCTTGTCGACAAACTCACCGCTGCCCTTCTTTTCAGCAGCTGCCACCGTCTTCTGTGCATCTCGGAGCCTCTGGCGACGAGCAAGACTTGCCAAGGTGGGAGGCATCAGGACCAAGTCAAAACCCAGGCAAGTTGTCCTGGAACGCTTTCCATTCGCTTGCCGAGAGTGAATTCAACAGGCAGGAGAGCGGCAGCCACCGTCCTCCGGCAGTCGGAAGGCTTCGCACACAAGCCCGCTTCTTTGCGGCTTCGTTCTTCGCCTCTTCCAAGCAACCGCGATCTCTGCTTCTCGGAGGCGCAGAAGCGGCTAGTTCGCGCACAGCTCAGTAAAGCGGCAGCAAAGCGCTCTGGAGCGCCGCTTCAAGCCGAAAGACGCCGGGAAGCGGCACTTTCCTCCGGATAGCTCCGGAGCCGCGCTTCTGCTTCTCTAGTCATCTCTAGCTTAGCGAAAAGCTTTCCCACTCCATTTGGCAAGGGGAGAGCGTACCTGCACTGCACACTAACCGCGGTTTGCAAAGAAAGAGGATTTGCTGCACATTCCAAGGACACGGCTCTTTCCGAGGCAATCTGCAACCTGCTGTCAGATGGAAGTGCTCTCTGCCCTCTCCTGCCCAGCTCTAGGTACTAGCGGGCACTTTCCAGCCTGGCCGAGGCAAACAACCTCCAGAGATGTCACAGAGCCTAAGTGGAGCACAGATGCTCAAAAGCAGCAAAGCTGAAGAGCCTGGCTCAGCTTCACTAGTGTGCAATTGACTGACTGCGAAAAACAAAGCAGCAGAGCACCGGGCTTCTGGGCGCTGTGAAGGCAATTGCCAAAACCAGGCAGCTGCTCCTTCCCAAGCACAGGCAGCTGCCTATGTTCTTGCTTGTCGACAAACTCACCGCTGCCCTTCTTTTCAGCAGCTGCCACCGTCTTCTGTGCATCTCGGAGCCTCTGGCGACGAGCAAGACTTGCCAAGGTGGGACGCATCAGGACCAAGTCAAAACCCAGGCAAGTTGTCCTGGAACGCTTTCCATTCGCTTGCCGAGAGTGAATTCAAGAGGCAGGAGAGCGGCAGCCACCGTCCTCCGGCAGTCGGAAGGCTTCGCACACAAGCCCGCTTCTTTGCGGCTTCGTTCTTCGCCTCTTCCAAGCAACCGCGATCTCTGCTTCTCAGAGGCGCAGAAGCGGCTAGTTCGCGCACAGCTCAGTAAAGCGGCAGCAAAGCGCTCTGGAGCGCCGCTTCAAGCCGAAAGACGCCGGGAAGCGGCACTTTCCTCCGGATAGCTCCGGAGCCGCGCTTCTGCTTCTCTAGTCATCTCTAGCTTAGCGAAAAGCTTTCCCACTCCATTTGGCAAGGGGAGAGCGTACCTGCACTGCACACTAACCGCGGTTTGCAAAGAAAGAGGATTTGCTGCACATTCCAAGGACACGGCTCTTTCCGAGGCAATCTGCAACCTGCTGTCAGATGGAAGTGCTCTCTGCCCTCTCCTGCCCAGCTCTAGGTACTAGCGGGCACTTTCCAGCCTGGCCGAGGCAAACAACCTCCAGAGATGTCACAGAGCCTAAGTGGAGCACAGATGCTCAAAAGCAGCAAAGCTGAAGAGCCTGGCTCAGCTTCACTAGTGTGCAATTGACTGACTGCGAAAAACAAAGCAGCAGAGCACCGGGCTTCTGGGCGCTGTGAAGGCAATTGCCAAAACCAGGCAGCTGCTCCTTCCCAAGCACAGGCAGCTGCCTATGTTCTTGCTTGTCGACAAACTCACCGCTGCCCTTCTTTTCAGCAGCTGCCACCGTCTTCGGTGCATCTCGGAGCCTCTGGCGACAAGCAAGACTTGCCAAGGTGGGACGCATCAGGACCAAGTCAAAACCCAGGCAAGTTGTCCTGGAACGCTTTCCATTCGCTTGCCGAGAGTGAATTCAAGAGGCAGGAGAGCGGCAGCCACTGTCCCCCGGCAGTCTGAAGGCTTCACACACAAGCCCGCTTCTTTGCGGCTTCGTTCTTCGCCTCTTCCAAGCAACCGCGATCTCTGCTTCTCGGAGGCGAAGAAGCGGCTAATTCGCGCACAGCTCAGTAAAGCGGCAGCAAAGCGCTCCGGAGCGCCGCTTCAAGCCGAAAGACCCCGGGAAACGGCACTTTCCTCCGGATAGCTCCGGAGCCGCGCTTCTGCTTCTCTAGTCATCTCTAGCTTAGCGAAAACCTTTCCCACTCCATTTGGCAAGGGGAGAGCGTACCTGCACTGCACACTAAGTGCGGTTGGCAAAGAAAGAGGATTTGCTGCACATTCCAAGGACACGGCTCTTTCCGAGGCAATCTGCAACCTGCTGTCAGATGGAAGTGCTCTCTGCCCTCTCCTGCCCAGCTCTAGGTACTAGCGGGCACTTTCCAGCCTGGGCGAGGCAAACAACCTCCAGAGATGTCACAGAGCCTAAGTGGAGCACAGATGCTCAAAAGCAGCAAAGCTGAAGAGCCTGGCTCAGCTTCACTAGTGTGCAATTGACTGACTGTGAAAAACAAAGCAGCAGAGCACCGGGCTCCTGGGCGCTGTGAAGGCAATTGCCAAAACCAGGCAGCTGTTCCTTCCCAAGCACAGGCAGCTGCCCATGTTCTTGCTTGTCGACAAACTCACCGCTGCCCTTCTTTTCAGCAGCTGCCACCGTCTTCGGTGCATCTCGGAGCCTCTGGCGACGAGCAAGACTTGCCAAGGTGGGACGCATCAGGACCAAGTCAAAACCCAGGCAAGTTGTCCTGGAACGCTTTCCATTCGCTTGCCGAGAGTGAATTCAAGAGGCAGGAGAGCGGCAGCCACCGTCCCCCGGCAGTCTGAAGGCTTCACACACAAGCCCGCTTCTTTGCGGCTTCGTTCTTCGCCTCTTCCAAGCAACCGCGATCTCTGCTTCTCGGAGGCGAAGAAGCGGCTAATTCGCGCACAGCTCAGTAAAGCGGCAGCAAAGCGCTCCGGAGCGCCGCTTCAAGCCGAAAGACGCCGGGAAACGGCACTTTCCTCCGGATAGCTCCGGAGCCGCGCTTCTGCTTCTCTAGTCATCTCTACCTTAGCGAAAACCTTTCCCACTCCATTTGGCAAGGGGAGAGCGTACCTGCACTGCACACTAACCGCGGTTTGCAAAGAAAGAGGATTTGCTGCACATTCCAAGGACACGGCTCTTTCCGAGGCAATCTGCAACCTGCTGTCAGATGGAAGTGCTCTCTGCCCTCTCCTGCCCAGCTCTAGGTACTAGCGGGCACTTTCCAGCCTGGCCGAGGCAAACAACCTCCAGAGATGTCACAGAGCCTAAGTGGAGCACAGATGCTCAAAAGCAGCAAAGCTGAAGAGCCTGGCTCAGCTTCACTAGTGTGCAATTGACTGACTGCGAAAAACAAAGCAGCAGAGCACCGGGCTTCTGGGCGCTGTGAAGGCAATTGCCAAAACCAGGCAGCTGCTCCTTCCCAAGCACAGGCAGCTGCCTATGTTCTTGCTTGTCGACAAACTCACCGCTGCCCTTCTTTTCAGCAGCTGCCACCGTCTTCGGTGCATCTCGGAGCCTCTGGCGACGAGCAAGACTTGCCAAGGTGGGACACATCAGGACCAAGTCAAAACCCAGGCAAGTTGTCCTGGAACGCTTTCCATTCGCTTGCCGAGAGTGAATTCAAGAGGCAGGAGAGCGGCAGCCACTGTCCCCTGGCAGTCGGAAGGCTTCACACACAAGCCCGCTTCTTTGCGGCTTCGTTCTTCGCCTCTTCTAAGCAACCGCGATCTCTGCTTCTCGGAGGCGAAGAAGCGGCTAATTCGCGCACAGCTCAGTAAAGCGGCAGCGGAGCGCTCCGGAGCGCCGCTTCAAGCCGAAAGACGCCGGGAAGCGGCACTTTCCTCCGGATAGCTCCGGAGCCGCGCTTCTGCTTCTCTAGTCATCTCTAGCTTAGCGAAAAGCTTTCCCACTCCATTTGGCAAGGGGAGAGCGTACCTGCACTGCACACTAAGTGCGGTTGGCAAAGAAAGAGGATTTGCTGCACATTCCAAGGACACGGCTCTTTCCGAGGCAATCTGCAACCTGCTGTCAGATGGAAGTGCTCTCTGCCCTCTCCTGCCCAGCTCTAGGTACTAGCGGGCACTTTCCAGCCTGGCCGAGGCAAACAACCTCCAGAGATGTCACAGAGCCTAAGTGGAGCACAGATGCTCAAAAGCAGCAAAGCTGAAGAGCCTGGCTCAGCTTCACTAGTGTGCAATTGACTGACTGTGAAAAACAAAGCAGCAGAGCACCGGGCTTCTGGGCGCTGTGAAGGCAATTGCCAAAACCAGGCAGCTGTTCCTTCCCAAGCACAGGCAGCTGCCCATGTTCTTGCTTGTCGACAAACTCACCGCTGCCCTTCTTTTCAGCAGCTGCCACCGTCTTCGGTGCATCTCGGAGCCTCTGGCGACGAGCAAGACTTGCCAAGGTGGGACGCATCAGGACCAAGTCAAAACCCAGGCAAGTTGTCCTGGAACGCTTTCCATTCGCTTGCCGAGAGTGAATTCAAGAGGCAGGAGAGCGGCAGCCACTGTCCCCCGGCAGTCTGAAGGCTTCACACACAAGCCCGCTTCTTTGCGGCTTCGTTCTTCGCCTCTTCCAAGCAACCGCGATCTCTGCTTCTCGGAGGCGAAGAAGCGGCTAATTCGCGCACAGCTCAGTAAAGCGGCAGCAAAGCGCTCCGGAGCGCCGCTTCAAGCCGAAAGACGCCGGGAAACGGCACTTTCCTCCGGATAGCTCCGGAGCCGCGCTTCTGCTTCTCTAGTCATCTCTACCTTAGCGAAAACCTTTCCCACTCCATTTGGCAAGGGGAGAGCGTACCTGCACTGCACACTAACCGCGGTTTGCAAAGAAAGAGGATTTGCTGCACATTCCAAGGACACGTCTCTTTCCGAGGCAATCTGCAACCTGCTGTCAGATGGAAGTGCTCTCTGCCCTCTCCTGCCCAGCTCTAGGTACTAGCGGGCACTTGCCAGCCTGGCCGAGGCAAACAACCTCCAGAGATGTCACAGAGCATAAGTGGAGCACAGATGCTCAAAAGCAGCAAAGCTGAAGAGCCTGGCTCAGCTTCACTAGTGTGCAATTGACTGACTGCGAAAAACAAAGCAGCAGAGCACCGGGCTTCTGGGCGCTGTGAAGGCAATTGCCAAAACCAGGCAGCTGCTCCTTCCCAAGCACAGGCAGCTGCCTATGTTCTTGCTTGTCGACAAACTCACCGCTGCCCTTCTTTTCAGCAGCTGCCACCGTCTTCTGTGCATCTCGGAGCCTCTGGCGACGAGCAAGACTTGCCAAGGTGGGACGCATCAGGACCAAGTCAAAACCCAGGCAAGTTGTCCTGGAACGCTTTCCATTCGCTTGCCGAGAGTGAATTCAAGAGGCAGGAGAGCGGCAGCCACTGTCCTCTGGCAGTCGGAAGGCTTCACACACAAGCCCGCTTCTTTGCGGCTTCGTTCTTCGCCTCTTCCAAGCAACCGCGATCTCTGCTTCTCGGAGGCGAAGAAGCGGCTAATTCGCGCACAGCTCAGTAGAGCGGCAGCGGAGCGCTCCGGAGCGCCGCTTCAAGCCGAAAGACGCCGGGAAACGGCACTTTCTTCCGGATAGCTCCGGAGCCGCGCTTCTGCTTCTCTAGTCATCTCTAGCTTAGCGAAAATCTTTCCCACTCCATTTGGCAATGGGAGAGCGTACCTGCACTGCACACTAAGTGCGGTTGGCAAAGAAAGAGGATTTGCTGCACATTCCAAGGACACGGCTCTTTCCGAGGCAATCTGCAACCTGCTGTCAGATGGAAGTGCTCTCTGCCCTCTCCTGCCCAGCTCTAGGTACTAGCGGGCACTTTCCAGCCTGGCCGAGGCAAACAACCTCCAGAGATGTCACAGAGCCTAAGTGGAGCACAGATGCTCAAAAGCAGCAAAGCTGAAGAGCCTGGCTCAGCTTCACTAGTGTGCAATTGACTGACTGTGAAAAACAAAGCAGCAGAGCACCGGGCTTCTGGGCGCTGTGAAGGCAATTGCCAAAACCAGGCAGCTGTTCCTTCCCAAGCACAGGCAGCTGCCCATGTTCTTGCTTGTCGACAAACTCACCGCTGCCCTTCTTTTCAGCAGCTGCCACCGTCTTCGGTGCATCTCGGAGCCTCTGGCGACGAGCAAGACTTGCCAAGGTGGGAGGCATCAGGACCAAGTCAAAACCCAGGCAAGTTGTCCTGGAACGCTTTCCATTCGCTTGCCGAGAGTGAATTCAAGAGGCAGGAGAGCGGCAGCCACTGTCCTCCGGCAGTCTGAAGTCTTCGCACACAAGCCCGCTTCTTTGCGGCTTCGTTCTTCGCCTCTTCCAAGCAACCGCGATCTCTGCTTCTCGGAGGCGAAGAAGCGGCTAATTCGCGCACAGCTCAGTAAAGCGGCAGCGGAGCGCTCCGGAGCGCCGCTTCAAGCCGAAAGACGCCGGGAAACGGCACTTTCTTCCGGATAGCTCCGGAGCCGCGCTTCTGCTTCTCTAGTCATCTCTAGCTTAGCGAAAATCTTTCCCACTCCATTTGGCAAGGGGAGAGCGTACCTGCACTGCACACTAAGTGCGGTTGGCAAAGAAAGAGGATTTGCTGCACATTCCAAGGACACGGCTCTTTCCGAGGCAATCTGCAACCTGCTGTCAGATGGAAGTGCTCTCTGCCCTCTCCTGCCCAGCTCTAGGTACTAGCGGGCACTTTCCAGCCTGGCCGAGGCAAACAACCTCGAGAGATGTCACAGAGCCTAAGTGGAGCACAGATGCTCAAAAGCAGCAAAGCTGAAGAGCCTGGCTCAGCTTCACTAGTGTGCAATTGACTGACTGTGAAAAACAAAGCAGCAGAGCACCGGGCTTCTGGGCGCTGTGAAGGCAATTGCCAAAACCAGGCAGCTGCTCCTTCCCAAGCACAGGCAGCTGCCCATGTTCTTGCTTGTCGACAAACTCACCGCTGCCCTTCTTTTCAGCAGCTGCCACCGTCTTCGGTGCATCTCGGAGCCTCTGGCGACGAGCAAGACTTGCCAAGGTGGGAGGCATCAGGACCAAGTCAAAACCCAGGCAAGTTGTCCTGGAACGCTTTCCATTCGCTTGCCGAGAGTGAATTCAAGAGGCAGGAGAGCGGCAGCCACTGTCCTCCGGCAGTCTGAAGTCTTCGCACACAAGCCCGCTTCTTTGCGGCTTCGTTCTTCGCCTCTTCCAAGCAACCGCGATCTCTGCTTCTCGGAGGCGAAGAAGCGGCTAATTCGCGCACAGCTCAGTAAAGCGGCAGCGGAGCGCTCCGGAGCGCCGCTTCAAGCCGAAAGACCCCGTGAAACGACACTTTCCTCCGGATAGCTCCGGAGCCGCGCTTCTGCTTCTCTAGTCATCTCTAGCTTAGCGAAAAGCTTTCCCACTCCATTTGGCAAGGGGAGAGTGTACCTGCACTGCACACTAACCGCGGTTTGCAAAGAAAGAGGATTTGCTGCACATTCCAAGGACACGGCTCTTTCCGAGGCAATCTGCAACCTGCTGTCAGATGGAAGTGCTCTCTGCCCTCTCCTGCCCAGCTCTAGGTACTAGCGGGCACTTTCCAGCCTGGGCGAGGCAAACAACCTCCAGAGATGTCACAGAGCCTAAGTGGAGCACAGATGCTCAAAAGCAGCAAAGCTGAAGAGCCTGGCTCAGCTTCACTAGTGTGCAATTGACTGACTGTGAAAAACAAAGCAGCAGAGCACCGGGCTTCTGGGCGCTGTGAAGGCAATTGCCAAAACCAGGCAGCTGTTCCTTCCCAAGCACAGGCAGCTGCCCATGTTCTTGCTTGTCGACAAACTCACCGCTGCCCTTCTTTTCAGCAGCTGCCACCGTCTTCGGTGCATCTCGGAGCCTCTGGCGACGAGCAAGACTTGCCAAGGTGGGACGCATCAGGACCAAGTCAAAACCCAGGCAAGTTGTCCTGGAACGCTTTCCATTCGCTTGCCGAGAGTGAATTCAAGAGGCAGGAGAGCGGCAGCCACTGTCCCCCGGCAGTCTGAAGGCTTCACACACAAGCCCGCTTCTTTGCGGCTTCGTTCTTCGCCTCTTCCAAGCAACCGCGATCTCTGCTTCTCGGAGGCGAAGAAGCGGCTAATTCGCGCACACCTCAGTAAAGCGGCAGCGGAGCGCTCCGGAGCGACGCTTCAAGCCGAAAGACGCCGGGAAACGGCACTTTCCTCCGGATAGCTCCGGAGCCGCGCTTCTGCTTCTCTAGTCATCTCTAGCTTAGCGAAAAGCTTTCCCACTCCATTTGGCAAGGGGAGAGCGTACCTGCACTGCACACTAACCGCGGTTTGCAAAGAAAGAGGATTTGCTGCACATTCCAAGGACACGGCTCTTTCCGAGGCAATCTGCAACCTGCTGTCAGATGGAAGTGCTCTCTGCCCTCTCCTGCCCAGCTCTAGGTACTAGCGGGCACTTTCCAGCCTGGCCGAGGCAAACAACCTCCAGAGATGTCACAGAGCCTAAGTGGAGCACAGATGCTCAAAAGCAGCAAAGCTGAAGAGCCTGGCTCAGCTTCACTAGTGTGCAATTGACTGACTGTGAAAAACAAAGCAGCAGAGCACCGGGCTTCTGGGCGCTGTGAAGGCAATTGCCAAAACCAGGCAGCTGTTCCTTCCCAAGCACAGGCAGCTGCCCATGTTCTTGCTTGTCGACAAACTCACCGCTGCCCTTCTGTTCAGCAGCTGCCACCGTCTTCGGTGCATCTCGGAGCCTCTGGCGACGAGCAAGACTTGCCAAGGTGGGACGCATCAGGACCAAGTCAAAACCCAGGCAAGTTGTCCTGGAACGCTTTCCATTCGCTTGCCGAGAGTGAATTCAAGAGGCAGGAGAGCGGCAGCCACTGTCCCCCGGCAGTCTGAAGGCTTCACACACAAGCCCGCTTCTTTGCGGCTTCGTTCTTCGCCTCTTCCAAGCAACCGCGATCTCTGCTTCTCGGAGGCGAAGAAGCGGCTAATTCGCGCACAGCTCAGTAAAGCGGCAGCAAAGCGCTCCGGAGCGCCGCTTCAAGCCGAAAGACGCCGGGAAACGGCACTTTCCTCCGGATTGCTCCGGAGCCGCGCTTCTGCTTCTCTAGTCATCTCTACCTTAGCGAAAACCTTTCCCACTCCATTTGGCAAGGGGAGAGCGTACCTGCACTGCACACTAACCGCGGTTTGCAAAGAAAGAGGATTTGCTGCACATTCCAAGGACACGGCTCTTTCCGAGGCAATCTGCAACCTGCTGTCAGATGGAAGTGCTCTCTGCCCTCTCCTGCCCAGCTCTAGGTACTAGCGGGCACTTTCCAGCCTGGCCGAGGCAAACAACCTCGAGAGATGTCACAGAGCCTAAGTGGAGCACAGATGCTCAAAAGCAGCAAAGCTGAAGAGCCTGGCTCAGCTTCACTAGTGTGCAATTGACTGACTGCGAAAAACAAAGCAGCAGAGCACCGGGCTTCTGGGCGCTGTGAAGGCAATTGCCAAAACCAGGCAGCTGCTCCTTCCCAAGCACAGGCAGCTGCCTATGTTCTTGCTTGTCGACAAACTCACCGCTGCCCTTCTTTTCAGCAGCTGCCACCGTCTTCGGTGCATCTCGGAGCCTCTGGCGACGAGCAAGACTTGCCAAGGTGGGACGCATCAGGACCAAGTCAAAACCCAGGCAAGTTGTCCTGGAACGCTTTCCATTCGCTTGCCGAGAGTGAATTCAACAGGCAGGAGAGCGGCAGCCACCGTCCTCCAGCAGTCGGAAGGCTTGGCACACAAGCCCGCTTCTTTGCGGCTTCGTTCTTCGCCTCTTCCAAGCAACCGCGATCTCTGCTTCTCGGAGGCGAAGAAGCGGCTAATTCGCGCACAGCTCAGTAAAGCGGCAGCAAAGCGCTCCGGAGCGCCGCTTCAAGCCGAAAGACGCCGGGAAACGGCACTTTCTTCCGGATAGCTCCGGAGCCGCGCTTCTGCTTCTCTAGTCATCTCTAGCTTAGCGAAAAGCTTTCCCACTCCATTTGGCAAGGGGAGAGCGTACCTGCACTGCACACTAACCGCGGTTTGCAAAGAAAGAGGATTTGCTGCACATTCCAAGGACACGGCTCTTTCCGAGGCAATCTGCAACCTGCTGTCAGATGGAAGTGCTCTCTGCCCTCTCCTGCCCAGCTCTAGGTACTAGCGGGCACTTTCCAGCCTGGCCGAGGCAAACAACCTCCAGAGATGTCACAGAGCATAAGTGGAGCACAGATGCTCAAAAGCAGCAAAGCTGAAGAGCCTGGCTCAGCTTCACTAGTGTGCAATTGACTGACTGCGAAAAACAAAGCAGCAGAGCACCGGGCTTCTGGGCGCTGTGAAGGCAATTGCCAAAACCAGGCAGCTGTTCCTTCCCAAGCACAGGCAGCTGCCCATGTTCTTGCTTGTCGACAAACTCACCGCTGCCCTTCTTTTCAGCAGCTGCCACCGTCTTCTGTGCATCTCGGAGCCTCTGGCGACGAGCAAGACTTGCCAAGGTGGGACGCATCAGGACCAAGTCAAAACCCAGGCAAGTTGTCCTGGAACGCTTTCCATTCGCTTGCCGAGAGTGAATTCAAGAGGCAGGAGAGCGGCAGCCACTGTCCCCCGGCAGTCTGAAGGCTTCACACACAAGCCCGCTTCTTTGCGGCTTCGTTCTTCGCCTCTTCCAAGCAACCGCGATCTCTGCTTCTCGGAGGCGAAGAAGCGGCTAATTCGCGCACAGCTCAGTAAAGCGGCAGCAAAGCGCTCCGGAGCGCCGCTTCAAGCCGAAAGACCCCGGGAAACGGCACTTTCCTCCGGATAGCTCCGGAGCCGCGCTTCTGCTTCTCTAGTCATCTCTAGCTTAGCGAAAATCTTTCCCACTCCATTTGGCAAGGGGAGAGCGTACCTGCACTGCACACTAACCGCGGTTTGCAAAGAAAGAGGATTTGCTGCACATTGCAAGGACACGTCTCTTTCCGAGGCAATCTGCAACCTGCTGTCAGATGGAAGTGCTCTCTGCCCTCTCCTGCCCAGCTCTAGGTACTAGCGGGCACTTTCCAGCCTGGCCGAGGAAAACAACCTCCAGAGATGTCACAGAGCATAAGTGGAGCACAGATGCTCAAAAGCAGCAAAGCTGAAGAGCCTGGCTCAGCTTCACTAGTGTGCAATTGACTGACTGTGAAAAACAAAGCAGCAGAGCACCGGGCTTCTGGGCGCTGTGAAGGCAATTGCCAAAACCAGGCAGCTGCTCCTTCCCAAGCACAGGCAGCTGCCTATGTTCTTGCTTGTCGACAAACTCACCGCTGCCCTTCTTTTCAGCAGCTGCCACCGTCTTCGGTGCATCTCGGAGCCTCTGGCGACGAGCAAGACTTGCCAAGGTGGGACGCATCAGGACCAAGTCAAAACCCAGGCAAGTTGTCCTGGAACGCTTTCCATTCGCTTGCCGAGAGTGAATTCAAGAGGCAGGAGAGCGGCAGCCACTGTCCCCCGGCAGTCTGAAGGCTTCACACACAAGCCCGCTTCTTTGCGGCTTCGTTCTTCGCCTCTTCCAAGCAACCGCGATCTCTGCTTCTCGGAGGCGAAGAAGCGGCTAATTCGCGCACAGCTCAGTAAAGCGGCAGCAAAGCGCTCCGGAGCGCCGCTTCAAGCCGAAAGACCCCGGGAAACGGCACTTTCCTCCGGATTGCTCCGGAGCCGCGCTTCTGCTTCTCTAGTCATCTCTAGCTTAGCGAAAATCTTTCCCACTCCATTTGGCAAGGGGAGAGCGTACCTGCACTGCACACTAACCGCGGTTTGCAAAGAAAGAGGATTTGCTGCACATTCCAAGGACACGTCTCTTTCCGAGGCAATCTGCAACCTGCTGTCAGATGGAAGTGCTCTCTGCCCTCTCCTGCCCAGCTCTAGGTACTAGCGGGCACTTTCCAGCCTGGCCGAGGCAAACAACCTCCAGAGATGTCACAGAGCATAAGTGGAGCACAGATGCTCAAAAGCAGCAAAGCTGAAGAGCCTGGCTCAGCTTCACTAGTGTGCAATTGACTGACTGTGAAAAACAAAGCAGCAGAGCACCGGGCTTCTGGGCGCTGTGAAGGCAATTGCCAAAACCAGGCAGCTGCTCCTTCCCAAGCACAGGCAGCTGCCTATGTTCTTGCTTGTCGACAAACTCACCGCTGCCCTTCTTTTCAGCAGCTGCCACCGTCTTCGGTGCATCTCGGAGCCTCTGGCGACGAGCAAGACTTGCCAAGGTGGGACACATCAGGACCAAGTCAAAACCCAGGCAAGTTGTCCTGGAACGCTTTCCATTCGCTTGCCGAGAGTGAATTCAAGAGGCAGGAGAGCGGCAGCCACCGTCCTCCAGCAGTCGGAAGGCTTGGCACACAAGCCCGCTTCTTTGCGGCTTCGTTCTTCGCCTCTTCCAAGCAACCGCGATCTCTGCTTCTCGGAGGCGAAGAAGCGGCTAATTCGCGCAGAGCTCAGTAAAGCGGCAGCAAAGCGCTCCGGAGCGCCGCTTCAAGCCGAAAGACGCCGGGAAGCGGCACTTTCTTCCGGATAGCTCCGGAGCCGCGCTTCTGCTTCTCTAGTCATCTCTAGCTTAGCGAAAATCTTTCCCACTCCATTTGGCAAGGGGAGAGTGTACCTGCACTGCACACTAACCGCGGTTTGCAAAGAAAGAGGATTTGCTGCACATTCCAAGGACACGGCTCTTTCCGAGGCAATCTGCAACCTGCTGTCAGATGGAAGTGCTCTCTGCCCTCTCCTGCCCAGCTCTAGGTACTAGCGGGCACTTTCCAGCCTGGCCGAGGCAAACAACCTCCAGAGATGTCACAGAGCATAAGTGGAGCACAGATGCTCAAAAGCAGCAAAGCTGAAGAGCCTGGCTCAGCTTCACTAGTGTGCAATTGACTGACTGCGAAAAACAAAGCAGCAGAGCACCGGGCTTCTGGGCGCTGTGAAGGCAATTGCCAAAACCAGGCAGCTGCTCCTTCCCAAGCACAGGCAGCTGCCTATGTTCTTGCTTGTCGACAAACTCACCGCTGCCCTTCTTTTCAGCAGCTGCCACCGTCTTCGGTGCATCTCGGAGCCTCTGGCGACGAGCAAGACTTGCCAAGGTGGGACGCATCAGGACCAAGTCAAAACCCAGGCAAGTTGTCCTGGAACGCTTTCCATTCGCTTGCCGAGAGTGAATTCAAGAGGCAGGAGAGCGGCAGCCACTGTCCTCCGGCAGTCTGAAGGCTTCACACACAAGCCCGCTTCTTTGCGGCTTCGTTCTTCGCCTCTTCCAAGCAACCGCGATCTCTGCTTCTCGGAGGCGAAGAAGCGGCTAATTCGCGCACAGCTCAGTAAAGCGGCAGCAAAGCGCTCCGGAGCGCCGCTTCAAGCCGAAAGACGCCGGGAAACGGCACTTTCCTCCGGATAGCTCCGGAGCCGCGCTTCTGCTTCTCTAGTCATCTCTAGCTTAGCGAAAAGCTTTCCCACTCCATTTTGCAAGGGGAGAGCGTACCTGCACTGCACACTAACCGCGGTTTGCAAAGAAAGAGGATTTGCTGCACATTCCAAGGACACGGCTCTTTCCGAGGCAATCTGCAACCTGCTGTCAGATGGAAGTGCTCTCTGCCCTCTCCTGCCCAGCTCTAGGTACTAGCGGGCACTTTCCAGCCTGGGCGAGGCAAACAACCTCCAGAGATGTCACAGAGCCTAAGTGGAGCACAGATGCTCAAAAGCAGCAAAGCTGAAGAGCCTGGCTCAGCTTCACTAGTGTGCAATTGACTGACTGTGAAAAACAAAGCAGCAGAGCACCGGGCTTCTGGGCGCTGTGAAGGCAATTGCCAAAACCAGGCAGCTGTTCCTTCCCAAGCACAGGCAGCTGCCCATGTTCTTGCTTGTCGACAAACTCACCGCTGCCCTTCTGTTCAGCAGCTGCCACCGTCTTCGGTGCATCTCGGAGCCTCTGGCGACGAGCAAGACTTGCCAAGGTGGGACGCATCAGGACCAAGTCAAAACCCAGGCAAGTTGTCCTGGAACGCTTTCCATTCGCTTGCCGAGAGTGAATTCAAGAGGCAGGAGAGCGGCAGCCACTGTCCCCCGGCAGTCTGAAGGCTTCACACACAAGCCCGCTTCTTTGCGGCTTCGTTCTTCGCCTCTTCCAAGCAACCGCGATCTCTGCTTCTCGGAGGCGAAGAAGCGGCTAATTCGCGCACAGCTCAGTAAAGCGGCAGCAAAGCGCTCCGGAGCGCCGCTTCAAGCCGAAAGACGCCGGGAAGCGGCACTTTCCTCCGGATAGCTCCGGAGCCGCGCTTCTGCTTCTCTAGTCATCTCTAGCTTAGCGAAAACCTTTCCCACTCCATTTGGCAAGGGGAGAGCGTACCTGCACTGCACACTAAGTGCGGTTGGCAAAGAAAGAGGATTTGCTGCACATTCCAAGGACACGGCTCTTTCCGAGGCAATCTGCAACCTGCTGTCAGATGGAAGTGCTCTCTGCCCTCTCCTGCCCAGCTCTAGGTACTAGCGGGCACTTTCCAGCCTGGCCGAGGCAAACAACCTCCAGAGATGTCACAGAGCCTAAGTGGAGCACAGATGCTCAAAAGCAGCAAAGCTGAAGAGCCTGGCTCAGCTTCACTAGTGTGCAATTGACTGACTGCGAAAAACAAAGCAGCAGAGCACCGGGCTTCTGGGCGCTGTGAAGGCAATTGCCAAAACCAGGCAGCTGCTCCTTCCCAAGCACAGGCAGCTGCCTATGTTCTTGCTTGTCGACAAACTCACCGCTGCCCTTCTTTTCAGCAGCTGCCACCGTCTTCTGTGCATCTCGGAGCCTCTGGCGACGAGCAAGACTTGCCAAGGTGGGAGGCATCAGGACCAAGTCAAAACCCAGGCAAGTTGTCCTGGAACGCTTTCCATTCGCTTGCCGAGAGTGAATTCAACAGGCAGGAGAGCGGCAGCCACCGTCCTCCGGCAGTCGGAAGGCTTCGCACACAAGCCCGCTTCTTTGCGGCTTCGTTCTTCGCCTCTTCCAAGCAACCGCGATCTCTGCTTCTCGGAGGCGCAGAAGCGGCTAGTTCGCGCACAGCTCAGTAAAGCGGCAGCAAAGCGCTCTGGAGCGCCGCTTCAAGCCGAAAGACGCCGGGAAGCGGCACTTTCCTCCGGATAGCTCCGGAGCCGCGCTTCTGCTTCTCTAGTCATCTCTAGCTTAGCGAAAAGCTTTCCCACTCCATTTGGCAAGGGGAGAGCGTACCTGCACTGCACACTAACCGCGGTTTGCAAAGAAAGAGGATTTGCTGCACATTCCAAGGACACGGCTCTTTCCGAGGCAATCTGCAACCTGCTGTCAGATGGAAGTGCTCTCTGCCCTCTCCTGCCCAGCTCTAGGTACTAGCGGGCACTTTCCAGCCTGGCCGAGGCAAACAACCTCCAGAGATGTCACAGAGCCTAAGTGGAGCACAGATGCTCAAAAGCAGCAAAGCTGAAGAGCCTGGCTCAGCTTCACTAGTGTGCAATTGACTGACTGCGAAAAACAAAGCAGCAGAGCACCGGGCTTCTGGGCGCTGTGAAGGCAATTGCCAAAACCAGGCAGCTGCTCCTTCCCAAGCACAGGCAGCTGCCTATGTTCTTGCTTGTCGACAAACTCACCGCTGCCCTTCTTTTCAGCAGCTGCCACCGTCTTCTGTGCATCTCGGAGCCTCTGGCGACGAGCAAGACTTGCCAAGGTGGGACGCATCAGGACCAAGTCAAAACCCAGGCAAGTTGTCCTGGAACGCTTTCCATTCGCTTGCCGAGAGTGAATTCAAGAGGCAGGAGAGCGGCAGCCACCGTCCTCCGGCAGTCGGAAGGCTTCGCACACAAGCCCGCTTCTTTGCGGCTTCGTTCTTCGCCTCTTCCAAGCAACCGCGATCTCTGCTTCTCAGAGGCGCAGAAGCGGCTAGTTCGCGCACAGCTCAGTAAAGCGGCAGCAAAGCGCTCTGGAGCGCCGCTTCAAGCCGAAAGACGCCGGGAAGCGGCACTTTCCTCCGGATAGCTCCGGAGCCGCGCTTCTGCTTCTCTAGTCATCTCTAGCTTAGCGAAAAGCTTTCCCACTCCATTTGGCAAGGGGAGAGCGTACCTGCACTGCACACTAACCGCGGTTTGCAAAGAAAGAGGATTTGCTGCACATTCCAAGGACACGGCTCTTTCCGAGGCAATCTGCAACCTGCTGTCAGATGGAAGTGCTCTCTGCCCTCTCCTGCCCAGCTCTAGGTACTAGCGGGCACTTTCCAGCCTGGCCGAGGCAAACAACCTCCAGAGATGTCACAGAGCCTAAGTGGAGCACAGATGCTCAAAAGCAGCAAAGCTGAAGAGCCTGGCTCAGCTTCACTAGTGTGCAATTGACTGACTGCGAAAAACAAAGCAGCAGAGCACCGGGCTTCTGGGCGCTGTGAAGGCAATTGCCAAAACCAGGCAGCTGCTCCTTCCCAAGCACAGGCAGCTGCCTATGTTCTTGCTTGTCGACAAACTCACCGCTGCCCTTCTTTTCAGCAGCTGCCACCGTCTTCTGTGCATCTCGGAGCCTCTGGCGACGAGCAAGACTTGCCAAGGTGGGACGCATCAGGACCAAGTCAAAACCCAGGCAAGTTGTCCTGGAACGCTTTCCATTCGCTTGCCGAGAGTGAATTCAAGACGCAGGAGAGCGGCAGCCACCGTCCTCCGGCAGTCGGAAGGCTTGGCACACAAGCCCGCTTCTTTGCGGCTTCGTTCTTCGCCTCTTCCAAGCAACCGCGATCTCTGCTTCTCGGAGGCGAAGAAGCGGCTAATTCGCGCACAGCTCAGTAGAGCGGCAGCGCAGCGCTCCGGAGCGCCGCTTCAAGCCGAAAGACGCCGGGAAGCGGCACTTTCCTCCGGATAGCTCCGGAGCCGCGCTTCTGCTTCTCTAGTCATCTCTATCTCAGCGAAAAGCTTTCCCACTCCATTTGGCAAGGGGAGAGCGTACCTGCACTGCACACTAACCGCGGTTTGCAAAGAAAGAGGATTTGCTGCACATTCCAAGGACACGGCTCTTTCCGAGGCAATCTGCAACCTGCTGTCAGATGGAAGTGCTCTCTGCCCTCTCCTGCCCAGCTCTAGGTACTAGCGGGCACTTTCCAGCCTGGCCGAGGCAAACAACCTCGAGAGATGTCACAGAGCCTAAGTGGAGCACAGATGCTCAAAAGCAGCAAAGCTGAAGAGCCTGGCTCAGCTTCACTAGTGTGCAATTGACTGACTGTGAAAAACAAAGCAGCAGAGCACCGGGCTTCTGGGCGCTGTGAAGGCAATTGCCAAAACCAGGCAGCTGCTCCTTCCCAAGCACAGGCAGCTGCCCATGTTCTTGCTTGTCGACAAACTCACCGCTGCCCTTCTTTTCAGCAGCTGCCACCGTCTTCGGTGCATCTCGGAGCCTCTGGCGACGAGCAAGACTTGCCAAGGTGGGAGGCATCAGGACCAAGTCAAAACCCAGGCAAGTTGTCCTGGAACGCTTTCCATTCGCTTGCCGAGAGTGAATTCAAGAGGCAGGAGAGCGGCAGCCACTGTCCTCCGGCAGTCTGAAGTCTTCGCACACAAGCCCGCTTCTTTGCGGCTTCGTTCTTCGCCTCTTCCAAGCAACCGCGATCTCTGCTTCTCGGAGGCGAAGAAGCGGCTAATTCGCGCACAGCTCAGTAAAGCGGCAGCGGAGCGCTCCGAGCGCCGCTTCAAGCCGAAAGACCCCGGGAAACGGCACTTTCTTCCGGATAGCTCCGGAGCCGCGCTTCTGCTTCTCTAGTCATCTCTAGCTTAGCGAAAATCTTTCCCACTCCATTTGGCAAGGGGAGAGCGTACCTGCACTGCACACTAAGTGCGGTTGGCAAAGAAAGAGGATTTGCTGCACATTCCAAGGACACGGCTCTTTCCGAGGCAATCTGCAACCTGCTGTCAGATGGAAGTGCTCTCTGCCCTCTCCTGCCCAGCTCTAGGTACTAGGCGGCACTTTCCAGCCTGGCCGAGGCAAACAACCTCCAGAGATGTCACAGAGCATAAGTGGAGCACAGATGCTCAAAAGCAGCAAAGCTGAAGAGCCTGGCTCAGCTTCACTAGTGTGCAATTGACTGACTGTGAAAAACAAGCAGCAGAGCACCGGGCTTCTGGGCGCTGTGAAGGCAATTGCCAAAACCAGGCAGCTGCTCCTTCCCAAGCACAGGCAGCTGCCCATGTTCTTGCTTGTCGACAAACTCACCGCTGCCCTTCTTTTCAGCAGCTGCCACCGTCTTCGGTGCATCTCGGAGCCTCTGGCGACGAGCAAGACTTGCCAAGGTGGGAGGCATCAGGACCAAGTCAAAACCCAGGCAAGTTGTCCTGAACGCTTTCCATTCGCTTGCCGAGAGTGAATTCAAGAGGCAGGAGAGCGGCAGCCACTGTCCTCCGGCAGTCTGAAGTCTTCGCAACACAAGCCCGCTTCTTTGCGGCTTCGTTCTTCGCCTCTTCCAAGCAACCGCGATCTCTGCTTCTCGGAGGCGAAGAAGCGGCTAATTCGCGCACAGCTCAGTAAAGCGGCAGCGGAGCGCTCCGGAGCGCCGCTTCAAGCCGAAAGACCCCGTGAAACGACACTTTCCTCCGGATAGCTCCGGAGCCGCGCTTCTGCTTCTCTAGTCATCTCTAGCTTAGCGAAAAGCTTTCCCACTCCATTTGGCAAGGGGGAGAGTGTACCTGCACTGCACACTAACCGCGGTTTGCAAAGAAAGAGGATTTGCTGCACATTCCAAGGACACGGCTCTTTCGAGGCAATCTGCAACCTGCTGTCAGATGGAAGTGCTCTCTGCCCTCTCCTGCCCAGCTCTAGGTACTAGCGGGCACTTTCCAGCCTGGGCGAGGGCAAACAACCTCCAGAGATGTCACAGAGCCTAAGGGAGCACAGATGCTCAAAAGCAGCAAAGCTGAAGAGCCTGGCTCAGCTTCACTAGTGTGCAATTGACTGACTGTGAAAAACAAAGCAGCAGAGCACCGGGCTTCTGGGCGCTGTGAAGGCAATTGCCAAAACCAGGCAGCTGTTCCTTCCCAAGCACAGGCAGCTTGCCCATGTTCTTGCTTGTCGACAAACTCACCGCTGCCCTTCTTTTCAGCAGCTGCCACCGTCTTCGGTGCATCTCGGAGCCTCTGGCGACGAGCAAGACTTGCCAAGTGGGACGCATCAGGACCAAGTCAAAACCCAGGCAAGTTGTCCTGGAACGCTTTCCATTCGCTTGCCGAGAGTGAATTCAAGAGGCAGGAGAGCGGCAGCCACTGTCCCCCGGCAGTCTGAAGGCTTCACACACAAGCCCGCTTCTTTGCGGCTTCGTTCTTCGCCTCTTCCAAGCAACCGCGATCTCTGCTTCTCGGAGGCGAAGAAGCGGCTAATTCGCGCACACCTCAGATAAAGCGGCAGCGGAGCGCTCCGGAGCGACGCTTCAAGCCGAAAGACGCCGGGAAACGGCACTTTCCTCCGGATAGCTCCGGAGCCGCGCTTCTGCTTCTCTAGTCATCTCTACCTTAGCGAAAACCTTTCCCACTCCATTTGGCAAGGGGAGAGCGTACCTGCACTGCACACTAACCGCGGTTTGCAAAGAAAGAGGATTTGCTGCACATTCCAAGGACACGGCTCTTTCTCGAGGCAAATCTGCAACCTGCTGTCAGATGGAAGTGCTCTCTGCCCTCTCCTGCCCAGCTCTAGGTACTAGCGGGCACTTTCCAGCCTGGGCGAGGCAAACAACCTCCAGAGATGTCACAGAGCCTAAGTGGAGCACAGATGCTCAAAAGCAGCAAAGCTGAAGAGCCTGGCTCAGCTTCACTAGTGTGCAATTGACTGACTGTGAAAAACAAAGCAGCAGAGCACCGGGCTTCTGGGCGCTGTGAAGGCAATTGCCAAAACCAGGCAGCTGTTCCTTCCCAAGCACAGGCAGCTGCCCATGTTCTTGCTTGTCGACAAACTCACCGCTGCCCTTCTGTTCAGCAGCTGCCACCGTCTTCGGTGCATCTCGGAGCCTCTGGCGACGAGCAAGACTTGCCAAGGTGGGACGCATCAGGACCAAGTCAAAACCCAGGCAAGTTGTCCTGGAACGCTTTCCATTCGCTTGGCCAGAGAGTGAATTCAAGATGCAGGAGAGCGGCAGCCACTGTCCCCCGGCAGTCTGAAGGCTTCACACACAAGCCCGCTTCTTTGCGGCTTCGTTCTTCGCCTCTTCCAAGCAACCGCGATCTCTGCTTCTCGGAGGCGAAGAAGCGGCTAATTCGCGCACAGCTCAGTAAAGCGGCAGCAAAGCGCTCCGGAGCGCCGCTTCAAGCCGAAAGACGCCGGGAAACGGCACTTTCCTCCGGATTGCTCCGGAGCCGCGCTTCTGCTTCTCTAGTCATCTCTACCTTAGCGAAAACCTTTCCCACTCCATTTGGCAAGGGGGAGAGCGTACCTGCACTGCACACTAACCGCGGTTTGCAAAGAAAGAGGATTTGCTGCACATTCCAAGGACACGGCTCTTTCCGAGGCAATCTGCAACTGCTGTCAGATGGAAGTGCTCTCTGCCCTCTCCTGCCCAGCTCTAGGTACTAGCGGGCACTTTCCAGCCTGGCCGAGGCAAACAACCTCGAGAGATGTCACAGAGCCTAAGTGGAGCACAGATGCTCAAAAGCAGCAAAGCTGAAGAGCCTGGCTCAGCTTCACTAGTGTGCAATTGACTGACTGCGAAAAACAAAGCAGCAGAGCACCGGGCTTCTGGGCGCTGTGAAGGCAATTGCCAAAACCAGGCAGCTGCTCCTTCCCAAGCACAGGCAGCTGCCCTATGTTCTTGCTTGTCGACAAACTCACCGCTGCCCTTCTTTTCAGCAGCTGCCACCGTCTTCGGTGCATCTCGGAGCCTCTGGCGACGAGCAAGACTTGCCAAGGTGGGACGCATCAGGACCAAGTCAAAACCCAGGCAAGTTGTCCTGGAACGCTTTCCATTCGCTTGCCGAGAGTGAATTCAACAGGCAGGAGAGCGGCAGCCACCGTCCTCCAGCAGTCGGAAGGCTTGGCACACAAGCCCGCCTTCTTTGCGGCTTCGTTCTTCGCCTCTTCCAAGCAACCGCGATCTCTGCTTCTCGGAGGCGAAGAAGCGGCTAATTCGCGCACAGCTCAGTAAAGCGGCAGCAAAAGCGCTCCGGAGGCCGCTTCAAGCCGAAAGACCCCGGGAAACGACACTTTCTTCCGGATAGCTCCGGAGCCGCGCTTCTGCTTCTCTAGTCATCTCTAGCTTAGCGAAAAGCTTTCCCACTCCATTTGGCAAGGGGAGAGCGTACCTGCACTGCACACTAACCGCGGTTTGCAAAGAAAGAGGATTTGCTGCACATTCCAAGGACACGGCTCTTTCCGAGGCAATCTGCAACCTGCTGTCAGATGGAAGTGCTCTCTGCCCTCTCCTGCCCAGCTCTAGGTACTAGCGGGCACTTTCCAGCCTGGCCGAGGCAAACAACCTCCAGAGATGTCACAGAGCATAAGTGGAGCACAGATGCTCAAAAGCAGCAAAGCTGAAGAGCCTGGCTCAGCTTCACTAGTGTGCAATTGACTGACTGCGAAAAACAAAGCAGCAGAGCACCCGGGCTTTCGGGCGCTGTGAAGGCAATTGCCAAAACCAGGCAGCTGTTCCTTCCCAAGCACAGGCAGCTGCCCATGTTCTTGCTTGTCGACAAACTCACCGCTGCCCTTCTTTTCAGCAGCTGCCACCGTCTTCGGTGCATCTCGGAGCCTCTGGCGACGAGCAAGACTTGCCAAGGTGGGACGCATCAGGACCAAGTCAAAACCAGGCAAGTTGTCCTGGAACGCTTTCCATTCGCTTGCCGAGAGTGAATTCAAGAGGCAGGAGAGCGGCAGCCACTGTCCCCCGGCAGTCTGAAGGCTTCACACACAAGCCGCTTCTTTGCGGCTTCGTTCTTCGCCTCTTCCAAGCAACCGCGATCTCTGCTTCTCGGAGGCGAAGAAGCGGCTAATTCGCGCACAGCTCAGTAATAGCGCAGCAAAGCGCTCCCGGAGCGCCGCTTCAAGCCGAAAGACCCCGGGAAACGGCACTTTCCTCCGGATAGCTCCGGAGCCGCGCTTCTGCTTCTCTAGTCATCTCTAGCTTAGCGAAAATCTTTCCCACTCCATTTGGCAAGGGGAGAGCGTACCTGCACTGCACACTAACCGCGGCTTTGCAAAGAAAGAGGATTTGCTGCACATTGCAAGGACACGTCTCTTTCCGAGGCAAT
>NW_027099681.1:0-22358 GCF_031753505.1 Anomalospiza imberbis | reverse complement strand
CCTTGACACGAAGGCCTTTTTAATGCCTTTGCCCTCAACTTTGCTTCTGCTTGTTCCTCTCCCAGTGACCCACAGCTCTCTCTTGTCCCACCTTGTGTTCCTCCCCTAAACAAGCCCAAGGAAGCCCTGTGCCAAAATGCCAAAATGCTTTGCCCACCGACATCTCCAAGTGTCCCAGCCCTTGGCACCCACCTCAGGTACAGAGATCATCAGAAAGGCAAAAGCCTCATTTGAACTTAATCTGGTCACTAGTGTGAAAGACTCTAAAAAGTGTGTTTTAGAAAAAAAAGATAATAACAAAGCAGGCCCAAGGAAAGAGTCCATAGCGAGGGCGCAGAGGGGCGGGATTTCGGTCAGGTTATATGCTAGGGGCATCCTGGCTTTCTGTGTCAGCACTAGTGTGGCCAGCAGAACCAGGGCAGTGACTGCCCCTCTGTGCTGGGCACTGGGAGGCCACACCTCAAGCGCTGTGTGCAGATGTGCGGCCCTGTTAAGATGTGATCAGTGAGAGATGCCTACGCACAAACTGAGGTGCCAACAAGACCATCTATCCAAGTGAACAATGGGGGTTTTATTTAACAAGAAATGTGGGTAGAGAGATAGGGATGGTAAAGAGGATGGTGAGAAGGGAAGAATGGAAGATCGAGGGTGGATTGGGCTGGGCTGGGGTGAGGTGGGGAAGAACACGAGTGGGATTGAGTGGGGAAGAGCGGGAGTGGGGGAGGGGAAGATGTCAGACAGAGAAAGTCCAAGTCGCTGGTCGCAAGCGGTGTCCTGTTGCTCCTTCCCCAGTGTGAGCTTCTGCACTGGGGCCCTGCTGCTTCTCATGGAGTTGAGGACACCAGGTCATTCAGCCAAGGTTAACACCTTTCAGCAGTCTATGTTGTTGCTGCTATCCAGGGAGGTATTTTCCTGCCTGCCACGTAAAGAGAGAATGGGTTTGCCTTCATTTACCTGCAATGCTGAGGCCCAAGGAGCATTTCACAGCTTCAAATGCAGCCTGGAGCAGAGTGGGGATGCACCCCCACAATGCAGCACTGTGGGATTATGCAATCATCAGCACTGTCACCCTTCCTCAGCCAGCTCTCCCTGACCAGGCTGCCTTGCTGCTGGCATGGGGTGACAAGCTGGGGTTGGCAGCAGGACCTACCTTTGGCAAGTGGTTGCCTTGGCCACCATCCACCCATCCATCCATGCATCCCGTCTTTGCATCTCCCTGGTGCCGCTGCCTCAGGCACCTGCCACTGCCCCTGGGAGCTGGGCATCCTCAGGGTGAGCCGGCATCTTTGGCCCTCGCCCCGGTGCTGGCCCCGGGCTCACTTCTCCGGCTGCCCCTGAGGCAGCTGCAGGAGAAAAGGCAGCGCAGAGCTCTCCGGGCCGTCTTGGCCATGGAGCGCCATGGCCGTGGGGCCGGGGGCTGCGGGACGGCCGCGCTGCCAGCGGGGCCCGCAGGAACGCTGCGGGCCAGGGGCTGGGCAGGCACCGGGCAAGCTGCTGCCAGCGGCTCATCCCCGCAGGGCTTTTCCTGGGAGGGGCGGCCCTGGGCACAGCCAGCCTCCATGCCTGCTGCGTCGGCCTCCTCCGCGGCATCGGCTGGCGCGGCGCAAACCGCAAACCCCTTTGCCTCATCGGGCAGTGCCCTGGGGAGAGGCTCGCTGCGGCCCTGGTCGCTGAGGTCGCTGTCCGGAGGAGTAGGTGCTGGCTGGAACTCTTCATCTAGCGGCGGGATGGACAACGGGCTCTCTACCTCTCTCTCCCGCTCTCCTGCCGCTTTTTCTTGCTCCCACTTCTCCAGGAGCTCGTTCAGAAACATCTCCAGGGGCTGCGAGTCATCAGAGTCAGACTCCAAGTCTGCCAACAGCTCAGGAGACACAAGCTTTGAGTAGTTTTGTGTCTCTGTTGTGGCGCCTCTTGTCACGCTGTAAGTGCTGTGTGGCACCGAGGGGTCTGCAGCTGGTTCCAGGGTGACACCTGATGGATCTCTGAGGACGCACCTGGACGTCAGGGGGCTTTCTTCATTGCCCATGGAGGAGAAGATGTCTCCAAAGAGCTCTGCATATGTTTTCTCTTCCACCACCTTCCCCAGCTCCTCTCTCTTTTTGCACATCATCTGTAGCGTATCATCATGCCCCATGCACAGCTGCTTGTGAAATGCAGCATGCTTGGCTGGCCGACGAGTTGCCCTCTCCTCACAGGGGCCTCAGACAAGGGAGAAGCTGAGAAGACTGAGCATTCCTCAGCTCTGGTGTGAGGAAGATCTTGCTGTGCCCCTCGCCAGCTTCTGCCTCTACCTTGTCCACTTTCAATCAGGAAAAGTGACACACTCTGCAGGTCTCCGTCCTGTTCTCCTGCACCCGGTGTTTCTGGGAGCTCTTCCTCCTCCCCCTCTACAGAAGTGTCCCAGGGCTGTGAGTTTCCAGAGGCAGAGCTCTGCTCTGCCAGCTGGACAGGGGACAGATCGGAGCCCTTTGCTGTCTCTTCTGTGGAGCTATTGGTCGAGCTGGAAGCACTGGACGGCTCCTGGGGCTCGGCATCCACCTCATGCTTGGCATTTGACAGCTGGCAGGTGCAGGTGGATACGATGGACGTTTCTTTTAACAGGTATAAGCCCAGGCCTCCGCAAAGATCTTTGGAGGTGTTGCCAGCATGCCCTGCCTGCACCACAATCAGCTCCTCTCTCTCGAAGCGTCCCAGGAGTTTCCAGCCCAGCTGGGCCCCAGTGCAGAGTGGCACGCAGCGTGCCGGGTGTCACAGGTGGTAGGCAATGTCCCTGCCTTGCCGCTGACCCTTTCCAGAGCCCTTCCCTTCTGCTCTCCAGGCAAGGTATTCCCTGGGCTCTGCCTTCAGCCAGAGGGACCCATGGAGGAGGTGGTATACGCTCTGACTGGCCACTGGCCGTGGGGCCCACAGCACGTGCAGTGCCTCTGGGAGAGGGTCCAGAGGCTGCTGCTGCTGGCAGAGGGGGCAGCTTGACACTGTCCGAGGCTGCTCCCACAGACCGTGCTGTGCCTCTGGGAGAGGGGTCGAGAGGCTGCTGCTGCTGCTGGCAGAGGGGGCAGCTTGACACTGTCCGAGGCTGCTCCCACAGACCGTGCTGTGCCTCTGGGAGAGGGTCCAGAGGCTGCTGCTGCTGCTGGCAGAGGGGGCAGCTTGACACGGTCCGAGGCTGCTCCCACAGACCATGCTGTGCCTCTGGGAGAGGGTCCAGAGGCTGCTGCTGCTGGCAGAGGGGGCCAGCTTGACACGGTCCGAGGCTGCTCCCACAGACCATGCTGTGCCTCTGGGAGAGGGTCCAGAGGCTGCTGCTGCTGGCAGAGGGGGCAGCTTGACACGGTCCGAGGCTGCTCCCAAAGACCGTGCTGTGCCTCTGGGAGAGGGTCCAGAGGCTGCTGCTGCTGCTGGCAGAGGGGGGCAGCTTGACACGGTCCCGAGGCTGCTCCCACAGACCGTGCTGTGCCTCTGGGAGAGGGTCCAGAGGGCTGCTGCTGCTGGCAGAGGGGGCAGCTTGACACGGTCCGAGGCTGCTCCCACAGACCATGCTGTGCCTCTGGGGAGAGGGTTCCAGAGGCTGCTGCTGCTGGCAGAGGGGGCAGCTTGACACGGTGCAAGGCTGCTCCCACAGACCGTGCTGTGGCCTCTGGGAGAGGGTCCAGAGGCTGCTGCTGCTGCTGGCAGAGGGGGCAGCTTGACACAGTCAGTGGATGCCCTTGGGCTTTGACCGCTGAGTTGGCAGGGAGGTCCCGGTGTCAAGTGAGGGCCGTGGAGAGGCGGCAAGTCCGACACAGACAATCTCTGTGGCCCTGTGACACCGCCGCGGGGCACCGAGTGCCCGCCCTTCCGGCTGCCCCTGCCTGTGCGGGACCAGGTGGGGCTCCGTGACGGGATGGGTCTGAGGAACAGAGTGGGCCTGTCCCCAGGGATGGGTGTGATGGTCGTCCAGGTGACCCGCTGAACTGCCTGCGGCTGCCTGGGAGTCACCTGTGGGAAGCAAGCAGGAGGCACGGGATGGAGGCGGCTGTGGGAGGCACAGTGTCCCCCACGTGCCTGCAAGCCCGGGCCTGGCCCCCAGGCAGGTGCTGGCCATAGCAGCCAGGCTGGGTCGGGTTCCCAGCTGGCTCGCTGCCTCTGGGCCATTGCTGTGCCTGCCCCCATCCCAGCACCGGCCCCTCCACAGAGCATGGCCTGGTGCCAGGGCCTGGCTGTCTCTGCCCCAGGGCTTCCCCCCAGGTCCCACTGCAGGCTGTCCCTCCATCCCCGGCCCTCACCTGTTGCCGTCGCCGGTACAGCAGGGGCTGCCCCTCACGGGGCTGGCTGCGAGCATTCTTCTCCTGTTTTTTTGGCATTGTGGGAGTGCTCTGCTGAACACTGCCCACAGTCACCCAGGGGAGCTGCTGCCTCCAGAGAAGCTGCTGCCTCCTCAGAGAGCTGCTCTCCTGGGAGTGGCCACTGCAGAGTTTGGCAGCCCCAAGGGTCATGACACGCACCCGCCTCACAATGGCACTCTGGGCACGATGTCACGGCGGGTCACAAAGGCCTGGTGGACATGGCCGCCCTTTCTCCCCAGAGGCCTGGCGGTTTCCATGCTGATGCCCCTTGACACGAAGGCCTTTTTAATGCCTTTGCCCCTCAACTTTGCTTCTGCTTGTTCCTCTCCCAGTGACCCACAGCTCTCTCTTGTCCCACCTTGTGTTCCTCCCCTAAACAAGCCCAAGGAAGCCCTGTGCCAAAATGCCAAAATGCTTTGCCCACCGACATCTCCAAGTGTCCCAGCCCTTGGCACCCACCTCAGGTACAGAGATCATCAGAAAGGCAAAAGCCTCATTTGAACTTAATCTGGTCACTAGTGTGAAAGACTCTAAAAAGTGTGTTTTAGAAAAAAGAATAATAACAAAGCAGGCCCAAGGAAAGAGTCCATTCATTATTTCAGCGAGGGCGCAGAGGGGCGGGATTTCGGTCAGGTATATGCTAGGGGCATCCTGGCTTTCTGTGTCAGCACTAGTGTGGCCAGCAGAACCAGGGCAGTGACTGCCCCTCTGTGCTGGGCACTGGGGAGGCCACACCTCAAGCGCTGTGTGCAGATGTGCGGCCCTGTTAAGATGTGATCAGTGAGAGATGCCTACGCACAAACTGAGGTGCCAACAAGACCATCTATCCAAGTGAACAATGGGGGTTTTATTTAACAAGAAATGTGGGGTAGAGAGATAGGGATGGTAAAGAGGATGGTGAGAAGGGAAGAATGGGAAGATCGAGGGTGGATTGGGCTGGGCTGGGGTGAGGTGGGGAAGAACACGAGTGGGATTGAGTGGGGAAGAGTGGGAGTGGGGAGGGGAAGATGTCAGACAGAGGAAAGTCCAAGTCGCTGGTCGCAAGCGGTGTCCTGTTGCTCCTTCCCCAGTGTGAGCTTCTGCACTGGGGCCCTGCTGCTTCTCATGGAGTTGAGGACACCAGGTCATTCAGCCAAGGTTAACACCTTTCAGCAGTCTATGTTGTTGCTGCTATCCAGGGAGGTATTTTCCTGCCTGCCACGTAAAGAGAGAATGGGTTTGCCTTCATTTACCTGCAATGCTGAGGCCCAAGGAGCATTTCACAGCTTCAAATGCAGCCTGGAGCAGAGTGGGGATGCACCCCCACAATGCAGCACTGTGGGATTATGCAATCATCAGCACTGTCACCCTTCCTCAGCCAGCTCTCCCTGACCAGGCTGCCTTGCTGCTGGCATGGGGTGACAAGCTGGGGTTGGCAGCAGGACCTACCTTTGGCAAGTGGTTGCCTTGGCCACCATCCACCCATCCATCCATGCATCCCGTCTTTGCATCTCCCTGGTGCCGCTGCCTCAGGCACCTGCCACTGCCCCTGGGAGCTGGGCATCCTCAGGGTGAGCCGGCATCTTTGGCCCTCGCCCCGGTGCTGGCCCCGGGCTCACTCCTCCGGCTGCCCCCTGAGGCAGCTGCAGGAGAAAAGGCAGCGCAGAGCTCTCCGGGCCGTCTTGGCCATGGAGCGCCATGGCCGTGGGGCCGGGGGCTGCGGGACGGCCGCGCTGCCAGCGGGGCCCGCAGGAACGCTGCGGGCCGGGGGCTGGGCAGGCACCGGGCAAGCTGCTGCCAGCGGCTCATCCCCGCAGGGCTTTTCCTGGGGAGGGGCGGCCTGGGCACAGCCAGCCTCCATGCCTGCTGCGTCGGCCTCCTCCGCGGCATCGGCTGGCGCGGCGCAAACCGCAAACCCCTTTGCCTCATCGGGCAGTGCCCTGGGGAGAGGCTCGCTGCGGCCCTGGTCGCTGAGGTCGCTGTCCGGAGGAGTAGGTGCTGGCTGGAACTCTTCATCTAGCGGCGGGATGGACAACGGGCTCTCTACCTCTCTCTCCCGCTCTCCTGCCGCTTTTTCTTGCTCCCACTTCTCCAGGAGCTCGTTCAGAAACATCTCCAGGGGCTGCGAGTCATCAGAGTCAGACTCCAAGTCTGCCAACAGCTCAGGAGACACAAGCTTTGAGTAGTTTTGTGTCTCTGTTGTGGCGCCTCTTGTCACGCTGTAAGTGCTGTGTGGCACCGAGGGGTCTGCAGCTGGTTCCAGGGTGACACCTGATGGATCTCTGAGGACGCACCTGGACGTCAGGGGGCTTTCTTCATTGCCCATGGAGGAGAAGATGTCTCCAAAGAGCTCTGCATATGTTTTCTCTTCCACCACCTTCCCCAGCTCCTCTCTCTTTTTGCACATCATCTGTAGCGTATCATCATGCCCCATGCACAGCTGCTTGTGAAATGCAGCATGCTTGGCTGGCCGACGAGTTGCCCTCTCCTCACAGGGGCCTCCAGACAAGGGAGAAGCTGAGAAGACTGAGCATTCCTCAAGCTCTGGTGTGAGGAAGATCTTGCTGTGCCCCTCGCCAGCTTCTGCCTCTACCTTGTCCACTTTCAATCAGGAAAGTGACACACTCTGCAGGTCTCCGTCCTGTTCTCCTGCACCCGGTGTTTCTGGGAGCTCTTCCTCCTCCCACTTTTCCTCCAGTTCCTCTACAGAAGTGTCCCAGGGCTGTGAGTTTCCAGAGGCAGAGCTCTGCTCTGCCAGCTGGACAGGGGACAGATCGGAGCCCTTTGCTGTCTCTTCTGTGGAGCTATTGGTCGAGCTGGAAGCACTGGACGGCTCCTGGGGCTCGGCATCCACCTCATGCTTGGCATTTGACAGCTGGCAGGTGCAGGTGGATACGATGGACGTTTCTTTTAACAGGTATAAGCCCAGGCCTCCGCAAAGATCTTTGGAGGTGTTGCCAGCATGCCCTGCCTGCACCACAATCAGCTCCTCTCTCTCGAAGCGTCCCAGGAGTTTCCAGCCCAGCTGGGCCCCAGTGCAGAGTGGCACGCAGCGTGCCGGTGTCACAGGTGGTAGGCAATGTCCCTGCCTTGCCGCTGACCCTTTCCAGAGCCCTTCCCTTCTGCTCTCCAGGCAAGGTATTCCCTGGGCTCTGCCTTCAGCCAGAGGGACCCATGGAGGAGGTGGTATACGCTCTGACTGGCCACTGGCCGTGGGGCCCACAGCACGTGCAGTGCCTCTGGGAGAGGGTCCAGAGGCTGCTGCTGCTGGCAGAGGGGGCAGCTTGACACTGTCCGAGGCTGCTCCCACAGACCGTGCTGTGCCTCTGGGAGAGGGTCGAGAGGCTGCTGCTGCTGCTGGCAGAGGGGGCAGCTTGACACTGTCCGAGGCTGCTCCCACAGACCGTGCTGTGCCTCTGGGAGAGGGTCCAGAGGCTGCTGCTGCTGCTGGCAGAGGGGGCAGCTTGACACGGTCCGAGGCTGCTCCCACAGACCATGCTGTGCCTCTGGGAGAGGGTCCAGAGGCTGCTGCTGCTGGCAGAGGGGGCAGCTTGACACGGTCCGAGGCTGCTCCCACAGACCATGCTGTGCCTCTGGGAGAGGGTCCAGAGGCTGCTGCTGCTGGCAGAGGGGGCAGCTTGACACGGTCCGAGGCTGCTCCCAAAGACCGTGCTGTGCCTCTGGGAGAGGGTCCAGAGGCTGCTGCTGCTGCTGGCAGAGGGGGCAGCTTGACACGGTCCGAGGCTGCTCCCACAGACCGTGCTGTGCCTCTGGGAGAGGGTCCAGAGGCTGCTGCTGCTGGCAGAGGGGGCAGCTTGACACGGTCCGAGGCTGCTCCCACAGACCATGCTGTGCCTCTGGGAGAGGGTCGAGAGGCTGCTGCTGCTGGCAGAGGGGGCAGCTTGACACGGTGCAAGGCTGCTCCCACAGACCGTGCTGTGCCTCTGGGAGAGGGTCCAGAGGCTGCTGCTGCTGCTGGCAGAGGGGGCAGCTTGACACAGTCAGTGGATGCCCTTGGGCTTTGACCGCTGAGTTGGCAGGGAGGTCCCGGTGTCAAGTGAGGGCCGTGGAGAGGCGGCAAGTCCGACACAGACAATCTCTGTGGCCCTGTGACACCGCCGCGGGGCACCGAGTGCCCGCCCTTCCGGCTGCCCCTGCCTGTGCGGGACCAGGTGGGGCTCCGTGACGGGATGGATCTGAGGAACAGAGTGGGCCTGTCCCCAGGGATGGGTGTGATGGTCGTCCAGGTGACCCGCTGAACTGCCTGCGGCTGCCTGGGAGTCACCTGTGGGAAGCAGCAGGAGGCACGGGATGGAGGCGGCTGTGGGAGCACAGTGTCCCCCACGTGCCTGCAAGGCCGGGCCTGGCCCCCAGGCAGGTGCTGGCCATAGCAGCCAGGCTGGGTCGGGTTCCCAGCTGGGCTCGCTGCCTCTGGGCCATTGCTGTGCCTGCCCCATCCCAGCACCGGCCCCTCCACAGAGCATGGCCTGGTGCCAGGCCTGGCTGTCTCTGCCCCAGGGCTTCCCCCAGGTCCCACTGCAGGCTGTCCCTCCATCCCCGGCCCTCACCTGTTGCCGTCGCCGGTACAGCAGGGGCTGCCCCTCACGGGGCTGGCTGCGAGCATTCTTCTCCTGTTTTTTTGGCATTGTGGGAGTGCTCTGCTGAACACTGCCCACAGTCACCCAGGGGAGCTGCTGCCTCCAGAGAAGCTGCTGCCTCCTCAGAGAGCTGCTCTCCTGGGAGTGGCCACTGCAGAGTTTGGCAGCCCCAAGGGTCATGACACGCACCCGCCTCACAATGGCCTCTGGGCACGATGTCACGGCGGGTCACAAAGGCCTGGTGGACATGGCCGCCCTTTCTCCCAGAGGCCTGGCGGTTTCCATGCTGATGCCCCTTGACACGAAGGCCTTTTTAATGCCTTTGCCCCTCAACTTTGCTTCTGCTTGTTCCTCTCCCAGTGACCCACAGCTCTCTCTTGTCCCACCTTGTGTTCCTCCCCTAAACAAGCCCAAGGAAGCCCTGTGCCAAAATGCCAAAATGCTTTGCCCACCGACATCCCCAAGTGTCCCAGCCCTTGGCACCCACCTCAGGTACAGAGATCATCAGAAAGGCAAAAGCCTCATTTGAACTTAATCTGGTCACTAGTGTGAAAGACTCTAAAAAGTGTGTTTTAGAAAAAAAGAATAATAACAAAGCAGGCCCAAGGAAAGAGTCCATTCATTATTTCAGCGAGGGCGCAGAGGGGCGGGATTTCGGTCAGGTATATGCTAGGGGCATCCTGGCTTTCTGTGTCAGCACTAGTGTGGCCAGCAGAACCAGGGCAGTGACTGCCCCTCTGTGCTGGGCACTGGGGAGGCCACACCTCAAGCGCTGTGTGCAGATGTGCGGCCCTGTTAAGATGTGATCAGTGAGAGATGCCTACGCACAAACTGAGGTGCCAACAAGACCATCTATCCAAGTGAACAATGGGGGTTTTATTTAACAAGAAATGTGGGGTAGAGAGATAGGGATGGTAAAGAGGATGGTGAGAAGGGAAGAATGGGAAGATCGAGGGTGGATTGGGCTGGGCTGGGGTGAGGTGGGGAAGAACACGAGTGGGATTGAGTGGGGAAGAGCGGGAGTGGGGAGGGGAAGATGTCAGACAGAGGAAAGTCCAAGTCGCTGGTCGCAAGCGGTGTCCTGTTGCTCCTTCCCCAGTGTGAGCTTCTGCACTGGGGCCCTGCTGCTTCTCATGGAGTTGAGGACACCAGGTCATTCAGCCAAGGTTAACACCTTTCAGCAGTCTATGTTGTTGCTGCTATCCAGGGAGGTATTTTCCTGCCTGCCACGTAAAGAGAGAATGGGTTTGCCTTCATTTACCTGCAATGCTGAGGCCCAAGGAGCATTTCACAGCTTCAAATGCAGCCTGGAGCAGAGTGGGGATGCACCCCCACAATGCAGCACTGTGGGATTATGCAATCATCAGCACTGTCACCCTTCCTCAGCCAGCTCTCCCTGACCAGGCTGCCTTGCTGCTGGCATGGGGTGACAAGCTGGGGTTGGCAGCAGGACCTACCTTTGGCAAGTGGTTGCCTTGGCCACCATCCACCCATCCATCCATGAATCCCGTCTTTGCATCTCCCTGGTGCCGCTGCCTCAGGCACCTGCCACTGCCCCTGGGAGCTGGGCATCCTCAGGGTGAGCCGGCATCTTTGGCCCTCGCCCCGGTGCTGGCCCCGGGCTCACTCCTCCGGCTGCCCCCTGAGGCAGCTGCAGGAGAAAAGGCAGCGCAGAGCTCTCCGGGCCGTCTTGGCCATGGAGCGCCATGGCCGTGGGGCCGGGGGCTGCGGGACGGCCGCGCTGCCAGCGGGGCCCGCAGGAACGCTGCGGGCCGGGGGCTGGGCAGGCACCGGGCAAGCTGCTGCCAGCGGCTCATCCCCGCAGGGCTTTTCCTGGGGAGGGGCGGCCTGGGCACAGCCAGCCTCCATGCCTGCTGCGTCGGCCTCCTCCGCGGCATCGGCTGGCGCGGCGCAAACCGCAAACCCCTTTGCCTCATCGGGCAGTGCCCTGGGGAGAGGCTCGCTGCGGCCCTGGTCGCTGAGGTCGCTGTCCGGAGGAGTAGGTGCTGGCTGGAACTCTTCATCTAGCGGCGGGATGGACAACGGGCTCTCTACCTCTCTCTCCCGCTCTCCTGCCGCTTTTTCTTGCTCCCACTTCTCCAGGAGCTCGTTCAGAAACATCTCCAGGGGCTGCGAGTCATCAGAGTCAGACTCCAAGTCTGCCAACAGCTCAGGAGACACAAGCTTTGAGTAGTTTTGTGTCTCTGTTGTGGCGCCTCTTGTCACGCTGTAAGTGCTGTGTGGCACCGAGGGGTCTGCAGCTGGTTCCAGGGTGACACCTGATGGATCTCTGAGGACGCACCTGGACGTCAGGGGGCTTTCTTCATTGCCCATGGAGGAGAAGATGTCTCCAAAGAGCTCTGCATATGTTTTCTCTTCCACCACCTTCCCCAGCTCCTCTCTCTTTTTGCACATCATCTGTAGCGTATCATCATGCCCCATGCACAGCTGCTTGTGAAATGCAGCATGCTTGGCTGGCCGACGAGTTGCCCTCTCCTCACAGGGGCCTCCAGACAAGGGAGAAGCTGAGAAGACTGAGCATTCCTCAAGCTCTGGTGTGAGGAAGATCTTGCTGTGCCCCTCGCCAGCTTCTGCCTCTACCTTGTCCACTTTCAATCAGGAAAGTGACACACTCTGCAGGTCTCCGTCCTGTTCTCCTGCACCCGGTGTTTCTGGGAGCTCTTCCTCCTCCCACTTTTCCTCCAGTTCCTCTACAGAAGTGTCCCAGGGCTGTGAGTTTCCAGAGGCAGAGCTCTGCTCTGCCAGCTGGACAGGGGACAGATCGGAGCCCTTTGCTGTCTCTTCTGTGGAGCTATTGGTCGAGCTGGAAGCACTGGACGGCTCCTGGGGCTCGGCATCCACCTCATGCTTGGCATTTGACAGCTGGCAGGTGCAGGTGGATACGATGGACGTTTCTTTTAACAGGTATAAGCCCAGGCCTCCGCAAAGATCTTTGGAGGTGTTGCCAGCATGCCCTGCCTGCACCACAATCAGCTCCTCTCTCTCGAAGCGTCCCAGGAGTTTCCAGCCCAGCTGGGCCCCAGTGCAGAGTGGCACGCAGCGTGCCGGTGTCACAGGTGGTAGGCAATGTCCCTGCCTTGCCGCTGACCCTTTCCAGAGCCCTTCCCTTCTGCTCTCCAGGCAAGGTATTCCCTGGGCTCTGCCTTCAGCCAGAGGGACCCATGGAGGAGGTGGTATACGCTCTGACTGGCCACTGGCCGTGGGGCCCACAGCACGTGCAGTGCCTCTGGGAGAGGGTCCAGAGGCTGCTGCTGCTGGCAGAGGGGGCAGCTTGACACTGTCCGAGGCTGCTCCCACAGACCGTGCTGTGCCTCTGGGAGAGGGTCGAGAGGCTGCTGCTGCTGCTGGCAGAGGGGGCAGCTTGACACTGTCCGAGGCTGCTCCCACAGACCGTGCTGTGCCTCTGGGAGAGGGTCCAGAGGCTGCTGCTGCTGCTGGCAGAGGGGGCAGCTTGACACGGTCCGAGGCTGCTCCCACAGACCATGCTGTGCCTCTGGGAGAGGGTCCAGAGGCTGCTGCTGCTGGCAGAGGGGGCAGCTTGACACGGTCCGAGGCTGCTCCCACAGACCATGCTGTGCCTCTGGGAGAGGGTCCAGAGGCTGCTGCTGCTGGCAGAGGGGGCAGCTTGACACGGTCCGAGGCTGCTCCCAAAGACCGTGCTGTGCCTCTGGGAGAGGGTCCAGAGGCTGCTGCTGCTGCTGGCAGAGGGGGCAGCTTGACACGGTCCGAGGCTGCTCCCACAGACCGTGCTGTGCCTCTGGGAGAGGGTCCAGAGGCTGCTGCTGCTGGCAGAGGGGGCAGCTTGACACGGTCCGAGGCTGCTCCCACAGACCATGCTGTGCCTCTGGGAGAGGGTCCAGAGGCTGCTGCTGCTGGCAGAGGGGGCAGCTTGACACGGTGCAAGGCTGCTCCCACAGACCGTGCTGTGCCTCTGGGAGAGGGTCCAGAGGCTGCTGCTGCTGCTGGCAGAGGGGGCAGCTTGACACAGTCAGTGGATGCCCTTGGGCTTTGACCGCTGAGTTGGCAGGGAGGTCCCGGTGTCAAGTGAGGGCCGTGGAGAGGCGGCAAGTCCGACACAGACAATCTCTGTGGCCCTGTGACACCGCCGCGGGGCACCGAGTGCCCGCCCTTCCGGCTGCCCCTGCCTGTGCGGGACCAGGTGGGGCTCCGTGACGGGATGGATCTGAGGAACAGAGTGGGCCTGTCCCCAGGGATGGGTGTGATGGTCGTCCAGGTGACCCGCTGAACTGCCTGCGGCTGCCTGGGAGTCACCTGTGGGAAGCAGCAGGAGGCACGGGATGGAGGCGGCTGTGGGAGCACAGTGTCCCCCACGTGCCTGCAAGGCCGGGCCTGGCCCCCAGGCAGGTGCTGGCCATAGCAGCCAGGCTGGGTCGGGTTCCCAGCTGGGCTCGCTGCCTCTGGGCCATTGCTGTGCCTGCCCCATCCCAGCACCGGCCCCTCCACAGAGCATGGCCTGGTGCCAGGCCTGGCTGTCTCTGCCCCAGGGCTTCCCCCAGGTCCCACTGCAGGCTGTCCCTCCATCCCCGGCCCTCACCTGTTGCCGTCGCCGGTACAGCAGGGGCTGCCCCTCACGGGGCTGGCTGCGAGCATTCTTCTCCTGTTTTTTTGGCATTGTGGGAGTGCTCTGCTGAACACTGCCCACAGTCACCCAGGGGAGCTGCTGCCTCCAGAGAAGCTGCTGCCTCCTCAGAGAGCTGCTCTCCTGGGAGTGGCCACTGCAGAGTTTGGCAGCCCCAAGGGTCATGACACGCACCCGCCTCACAATGGCCTCTGGGCACGATGTCACGGCGGGTCACAAAGGCCTGGTGGACATGGCCGCCCTTTCTCCCAGAGGCCTGGCGGTTTCCATGCTGATGCCCCTTGACACGAAGGCCTTTTTAATGCCTTTGCCCCTCAACTTTGCTTCTGCTTGTTCCTCTCCCAGTGACCCACAGCTCTCTCTTGTCCCACCTTGTGTTCCTCCCCTAAACAAGCCCAAGGAAGCCCTGTGCCAAAATGCCAAAATGCTTTGCCCACCGACATCCCCAAGTGTCCCAGCCCTTGGCACCCACCTCAGGTACAGAGATCATCAGAAAGGCAAAAGCCTCATTTGAACTTAATCTGGTCACTAGTGTGAAAGACTCTAAAAAGTGTGTTTTAGAAAAAAAGAATAATAACAAAGCAGGCCCAAGGAAAGAGTCCATTCATTATTTCAGCGAGGGCGCAGAGGGGCGGGATTTCGGTCAGGTATATGCTAGGGGCATCCTGGCTTTCTGTGTCAGCACTAGTGTGGCCAGCAGAACCAGGGCAGTGACTGCCCCTCTGTGCTGGGCACTGGGGAGGCCACACCTCAAGCGCTGTGTGCAGATGTGCGGCCCTGTTAAGATGTGATCAGTGAGAGATGCCTACGCACAAACTGAGGTGCCAACAAGACCATCTATCCAAGTGAACAATGGGGGTTTTATTTAACAAGAAATGTGGGGTAGAGAGATAGGGATGGTAAAGAGGATGGTGAGAAGGGAAGAATGGGAAGATCGAGGGTGGATTGGGCTGGGCTGGGGTGAGGTGGGGAAGAACACGAGTGGGATTGAGTGGGGAAGAGCGGGAGTGGGGAGGGGAAGATGTCAGACAGAGGAAAGTCCAAGTCGCTGGTCGCAAGCGGTGTCCTGTTGCTCCTTCCCCAGTGTGAGCTTCTGCACTGGGGCCCTGCTGCTTCTCATGGAGTTGAGGACACCAGGTCATTCAGCCAAGGTTAACACCTTTCAGCAGTCTATGTTGTTGCTGCTATCCAGGGAGGTATTTTCCTGCCTGCCACGTAAAGAGAGAATGGGTTTGCCTTCATTTACCTGCAATGCTGAGGCCCAAGGAGCATTTCACAGCTTCAAATGCAGCCTGGAGCAGAGTGGGGATGCACCCCCACAATGCAGCACTGTGGGATTATGCAATCATCAGCACTGTCACCCTTCCTCAGCCAGCTCTCCCTGACCAGGCTGCCTTGCTGCTGGCATGGGGTGACAAGCTGGGGTTGGCAGCAGGACCTACCTTTGGCAAGTGGTTGCCTTGGCCACCATCCACCCATCCATCCATGCATCCCGTCTTTGCATCTCCCTGGTGCCGCTGCCTCAGGCACCTGCCACTGCCCCTGGGAGCTGGGCATCCTCAGGGTGAGCCGGCATCTTTGGCCCTCGCCCCGGTGCTGGCCCCGGGCTCACTCCTCCGGCTGCCCCCTGAGGCAGCTGCAGGAGAAAAGGCAGCGCAGAGCTCTCCGGGCCGTCTTGGCCATGGAGCGCCATGGCCGTGGGGCCGGGGGCTGCGGGACGGCCGCGCTGCCAGCGGGGCCCGCAGGAACGCTGCGGGCCAGGGGCTGGGCAGGCACCGGGCAAGCTGCTGCCAGCGGCTCATCCCCGCAGGGCTTTTCCTGGGGAGGGGCGGCCTGGGCACAGCCAGCCTCCATGCCTGCTGCGTCGGCCTCCTCCGCGGCATCGGCTGGCGCGGCGCAAACCGCAAACCCCTTTGCCTCATCGGGCAGTGCCCTGGGGAGAGGCTCGCTGCGGCCCTGGTCGCTGAGGTCGCTGTCCGGAGGAGTAGGTGCTGGCTGGAACTCTTCATCTAGCGGCGGGATGGACAACGGGCTCTCTACCTCTCTCTCCCGCTCTCCTGCCGCTTTTTCTTGCTCCCACTTCTCCAGGAGCTCGTTCAGAAACATCTCCAGGGGCTGCGAGTCATCAGAGTCAGACTCCAAGTCTGCCAACAGCTCAGGAGACACAAGCTTTGAGTAGTTTTGTGTCTCTGTTGTGGCGCCTCTTGTCACGCTGTAAGTGCTGTGTGGCACCGAGGGGTCTGCAGCTGGTTCCAGGGTGACACCTGATGGATCTCTGAGGACGCACCTGGACGTCAGGGGGCTTTCTTCATTGCCCATGGAGGAGAAGATGTCTCCAAAGAGCTCTGCATATGTTTTCTCTTCCACCACCTTCCCCAGCTCCTCTCTCTTTTTGCACATCATCTGTAGCGTATCATCATGCCCCATGCACAGCTGCTTGTGAAATGCAGCATGCTTGGCTGGCCGACGAGTTGCCCTCTCCTCACAGGGGCCTCCAGACAAGGGAGAAGCTGAGAAGACTGAGCATTCCTCAAGCTCTGGTGTGAGGAAGATCTTGCTGTGCCCCTCGCCAGCTTCTGCCTCTACCTTGTCCACTTTCAATCAGGAAAGTGACACACTCTGCAGGTCTCCGTCCTGTTCTCCTGCACCCGGTGTTTCTGGGAGCTCTTCCTCCTCCCACTTTTCCTCCAGTTCCTCTACAGAAGTGTCCCAGGGCTGTGAGTTTCCAGAGGCAGAGCTCTGCTCTGCCAGCTGGACAGGGGACAGATCGGAGCCCTTTGCTGTCTCTTCTGTGGAGCTATTGGTCGAGCTGGAAGCACTGGACGGCTCCTGGGGCTCGGCATCCACCTCATGCTTGGCATTTGACAGCTGGCAGGTGCAGGTGGATACGATGGACGTTTCTTTTAACAGGTATAAGCCCAGGCCTCCGCAAAGATCTTTGGAGGTGTTGCCAGCATGCCCTGCCTGCACCACAATCAGCTCCTCTCTCTCGAAGCGTCCCAGGAGTTTCCAGCCCAGCTGGGCCCCAGTGCAGAGTGGCACGCAGCGTGCCGGTGTCACAGGTGGTAGGCAATGTCCCTGCCTTGCCGCTGACCCTTTCCAGAGCCCTTCCCTTCTGCTCTCCAGGCAAGGTATTCCCTGGGCTCTGCCTTCAGCCAGAGGGACCCATGGAGGAGGTGGTATACGCTCTGACTGGCCACTGGCCGTGGGGCCCACAGCACGTGCAGTGCCTCTGGGAGAGGGTCCAGAGGCTGCTGCTGCTGGCAGAGGGGGCAGCTTGACACTGTCCGAGGCTGCTCCCACAGACCGTGCTGTGCCTCTGGGAGAGGGTCGAGAGGCTGCTGCTGCTGCTGGCAGAGGGGGCAGCTTGACACTGTCCGAGGCTGCTCCCACAGACCGTGCTGTGCCTCTGGGAGAGGGTCCAGAGGCTGCTGCTGCTGCTGGCAGAGGGGGCAGCTTGACACGGTCCGAGGCTGCTCCCACAGACCATGCTGTGCCTCTGGGAGAGGGTCCAGAGGCTGCTGCTGCTGGCAGAGGGGGCAGCTTGACACGGTCCGAGGCTGCTCCCACAGACCATGCTGTGCCTCTGGGAGAGGGTCCAGAGGCTGCTGCTGCTGGCAGAGGGGGCAGCTTGACACGGTCCGAGGCTGCTCCCAAAGACCGTGCTGTGCCTCTGGGAGAGGGTCCAGAGGCTGCTGCTGCTGCTGGCAGAGGGGGCAGCTTGACACGGTCCGAGGCTGCTCCCACAGACCGTGCTGTGCCTCTGGGAGAGGGTCCAGAGGCTGCTGCTGCTGGCAGAGGGGGCAGCTTGACACGGTCCGAGGCTGCTCCCACAGACCATGCTGTGCCTCTGGGAGAGGGTCCAGAGGCTGCTGCTGCTGGCAGAGGGGGCAGCTTGACACGGTGCAAGGCTGCTCCCACAGACCGTGCTGTGCCTCTGGGAGAGGGTCCAGAGGCTGCTGCTGCTGCTGGCAGAGGGGGCAGCTTGACACAGTCAGTGGATGCCCTTGGGCTTTGACCGCTGAGTTGGCAGGGAGGTCCCGGTGTCAAGTGAGGGCCGTGGAGAGGCGGCAAGTCCGACACAGACAATCTCTGTGGCCCTGTGACACCGCCGCGGGGCACCGAGTGCCCGCCCTTCCGGCTGCCCCTGCCTGTGCGGGACCAGGTGGGGCTCCGTGACGGGATGGATCTGAGGAACAGAGTGGGCCTGTCCCCAGGGATGGGTGTGATGGTCGTCCAGGTGACCCGCTGAACTGCCTGCGGCTGCCTGGGAGTCACCTGTGGGAAGCAGCAGGAGGCACGGGATGGAGGCGGCTGTGGGAGCACAGTGTCCCCCACGTGCCTGCAAGGCCGGGCCTGGCCCCCAGGCAGGTGCTGGCCATAGCAGCCAGGCTGGGTCGGGTTCCCAGCTGGGCTCGCTGCCTCTGGGCCATTGCTGTGCCTGCCCCATCCCAGCACCGGCCCCTCCACAGAGCATGGCCTGGTGCCAGGCCTGGCTGTCTCTGCCCCAGGGCTTCCCCCAGGTCCCACTGCAGGCTGTCCCTCCATCCCCGGCCCTCACCTGTTGCCGTCGCCGGTACAGC
The DNA here is from genome assembly GCF_031753505.1 of Anomalospiza imberbis. Lineage (NCBI taxonomy): Eukaryota > Metazoa > Chordata > Aves > Passeriformes > Viduidae > Anomalospiza > Anomalospiza imberbis. The sequence goes on along the minus strand of NW_027099681.1, from coordinate 4,252 downwards.
AGGGGCTGCCCCTCACGGGGCTGGCTGCGAGCATTCTTCTCCTGTTTTTTTGGCATTGTGGGAGTGCTCTGCTGAACACTGCCCACAGTCACCCAGGGGAGCTGCTGCCTCCAGAGAAGCTGCTGCCTCCTCAGAGAGCTGCTCTCCTGGGAGTGGCCACTGCAGAGTTTGGCAGCCCCAAGGGTCATGACACGCACCCGCCTCACAATGGCCTCTGGGCACGATGTCACGGCGGGTCACAAAGGCCTGGTGGACATGGCCGCCCTTTCTCCCAGAGGCCTGGCGGTTTCCATGCTGATGCCCCTTGACACGAAGGCCTTTTTAATGCCTTTGCCCCTCAACTTTGCTTCTGCTTGTTCCTCTCCCAGTGACCCACAGCTCTCTCTTGTCCCACCTTGTGTTCCTCCCCTAAACAAGCCCAAGGAAGCCCTGTGCCAAAATGCCAAAATGCTTTGCCCACCGACATCTCCAAGTGTCCCAGCCCTTGGCACCCACCTCAGGTACAGAGATCATCAGAAAGGCAAAAGCCTCATTTGAACTTAATCTGGTCACTAGTGTGAAAGACTCTAAAAAGTGTGTTTTAGAAAAAAAGAATAATAACAAAGCAGGCCCAAGGAAAGAGTCCATTCATTATTTCAGCGAGGGCGCAGAGGGGCGGGATTTCGGTCAGGTATATGCTAGGGGCATCCTGGCTTTCTGTGTCAGCACTAGTGTGGCCAGCAGAACCAGGGCAGTGACTGCCCCTCTGTGCTGGGCACTGGGGAGGCCACACCTCAAGCGCTGTGTGCAGATGTGCGGCCCTGTTAAGATGTGATCAGTGAGAGATGCCTACGCACAAACTGAGGTGCCAACAAGACCATCTATCCAAGTGAACAATGGGGGTTTTATTTAACAAGAAATGTGGGGTAGAGAGATAGGGATGGTAAAGAGGATGGTGAGAAGGGAAGAATGGGAAGATCGAGGGTGGATTGGCTGGGCTGGGGTGAGGTGGGGAAGAACACGAGTGGGATTGAGTGGGGAAGAGCGGGAGTGGGAGGGGAAGATGTCAGACAGAGGAAAGTCCAAGTCGCTGGTCGCAAGCGGTGTCCTGTTGCTCCTTCCCCAGTGTGAGCTTCTGCACTGGGGCCCTGCTGCTTCTCATGGAGTTGAGGACACCAGGTCATTCAGCCAAGGTTAACACCTTTCAGCAGTCTATGTTGTTGCTGCTATCCAGGGAGGTATTTTCCTGCCTGCCACGTAAAGAGAGAATGGGTTTGCCTTCATTTACCTGCAATGCTGAGGCCCAAGGAGCATTTCACAGCTTCAAATGCAGCCTGGAGCAGAGTGGGGATGCACCCCCACAATGCAGCACTGTGGGATTATGCAATCATCAGCACTGTCACCCTTCCTCAGCCAGCTCTCCCTGACCAGGCTGCCTTGCTGGCTGGCATGGGGTGACAAGCTGGGGTTGGCAGCAGGACCTACCTTTGGCAAGTGGTTGCCTTGGCCACCATCCACCCATCCATCCATGCATCCCGTCTTTGCATCTCCCTGGTGCCGCTGCCTCAGGCACCTGCCACTGCCCCTGGGAGCTGGGCATCCTCAGGGTGAGCCGGCATCTTTGGCCCTCGCCCCGGTGCTGGCCCCGGGCTCACTCCTCCGGCTGCCCCCTGAGGCAGCTGCAGGAGAAAAGGCAGCGCAGAGCTCTCCGGGCCGTCTTGGCCATGGAGCGCCATGGCCGTGGGGCCGGGGGCTGCGGGACGGCCGCGCTGCCAGCGGGGCCCCGCAGGAACGCTGCGGGCCAGGGGCTGGGCAGGCACCGGGCAAGCTGCTGCCAGCGGCTCATCCCCGCAGGGCTTTTCCTGGGGAGGGGCGGCCTGGGCACAGCCAGCCTCCATGCCTGCTGCGTCGGCCTCCTCCGCGGCATCGGCTGGCGCGGCGCAAACCGCAAACCCCTTTGCCTCATCGGGCAGTGCCCTGGGGAGAGGCTCGCTGCGGCCCTGGTCGCTGAGGTCGCTGTCCGGAGGAGTAGGTGCTGGCTGGAACTCTTCATCTAGCGGCGGGATGGACAACGGGCTCTCTACCTCTCTCTCCCGCTCTCCTGCCGCTTTTTCTTGCTCCCACTTCTCCAGGAGCTCGTTCAGAAACATCTCCAGGGGCTGCGAGTCATCAGAGTCAGACTCCAAGTCTGCCAACAGCTCAGGAGACACAAGCTTTGAGTAGTTTTGTGTCTCTGTTGTGGCGCCTCTTGTCACGCTGTAAGTGCTGTGTGGCACCGAGGGGTCTGCAGCTGGTTCCAGGGTGACACCTGATGGATCTCTGAGGACGCACCTGGACGTCAGGGGGCTTTCTTCATTGCCCATGGAGGAGAAGATGTCTCCAAAGAGCTCTGCATATGTTTTCTCTTCCACCACCTTCCCCAGCTCCTCTCTCTTTTTGCACATCATCTGTAGCGTATCATCATGCCCCATGCACAGCTGCTTGTGAAATGCAGCATGCTTGGCTGGCCGACGAGTTGCCCTCTCCTCACAGGGGCCTCCAGACAAGGGAGAAGCTGAGAAGACTGAGCATTCCTCAAGCTCTGGTGTGAGGAAGATCTTGCTGTGCCCCTCGCCAGCTTCTGCCTCTACCTTGTCCACTTTCAATCAGGAAAGTGACACACTCTGCAGGTCTCCGTCCTGTTCTCCTGCACCCGGTGTTTCTGGGAGCTCTTCCTCCTCCCACTTTTCCTCCAGTTCCTCTACAGAAGTGTCCCAGGGCTGTGAGTTTCCAGAGGCAGAGCTCTGCTCTGCCAGCTGGACAGGGGACAGATCGGAGCCCTTTGCTGTCTCTTCTGTGGAGCTATTGGTCGAGCTGGAAGCACTGGACGGCTCCTGGGGCTCGGCATCCACCTCATGCTTGGCATTTGACAGCTGGCAGGTGCAGGTGGATACGATGGACGTTTCTTTTAACAGGTATAAGCCCAGGCCTCCGCAAAGATCTTTGGAGGTGTTGCCAGCATGCCCTGCCTGCACCACAATCAGCTCCTCTCTCTCGAAGCGTCCCAGGAGTTTCCAGCCCAGCTGGGCCCCAGTGCAGAGTGGCACGCAGCGTGCCGGTGTCACAGGTGGTAGGCAATGTCCCTGCCTTGCCGCTGACCTTTCCAGAGCCCTTCCCTTCTGCTCTCCAGGCAAGGTATTCCCTGGGCTCTGCCTTCAGCCAGAGGGACCCATGGAGGAGGTGGTATACGCTCTGACTGGCCACTGGCCGTGGGGCCCACAGCACGTGCAGTGCCTCTGGGAGAGGGTCCAGAGGCTGCTGCTGCTGGCAGAGGGGGCAGCTTGACACTGTCCGAGGCTGCTCCCACAGACCGTGCTGTGCCTCTGGGAGAGGGTCGAGAGGCTGCTGCTGCTGCTGGCAGAGGGGGCAGCTTGACACTGTCCGAGGCTGCTCCCACAGACCGTGCTGTGCCTCTGGGAGAGGGTCCAGAGGCTGCTGCTGCTGCTGGCAGAGGGGGCAGCTTGACACGGTCCGAGGCTGCTCCCACAGACCATGCTGTGCCTCTGGGAGAGGGTCCAGAGGCTGCTGCTGCTGGCAGAGGGGGCAGCTTGACACGGTCCGAGGCTGCTCCCACAGACCATGCTGTGCCTCTGGGAGAGGGTCCAGAGGCTGCTGCTGCTGCTGGCAGAGGGGGCAGCTTGACACGGTCCGAGGCTGCTCCCACAGACCGTGCTGTGCCTCTGGGAGAGGGTCCAGAGGCTGCTGCTGCTGGCAGAGGGGGCAGCTTGACACGGTCCGAGGCTGCTCCCACAGACCGTGCTGTGCCTCTGGGAGAGGGTCCAGAGGCTGCTGCTGCTGGCAGAGGGGGCAGCTTGACACGGTCCGAGGCTGCTCCACAGACCATGCTGTGCCTCTGGGAGAGGGTCCAGAGGCTGCTGCTGCTGGCAGAGGGGGCAGCTTGACACGGTGCAAGGCTGCTCCCACAGACCGTGCTGTGCCTCTGGGAGAGGGTCCAGAGGCTGCTGCTGCTGCTGGCAGAGGGGGCAGCTTGACACAGTCAGTGGATGCCCTTGGGCTTTGACCGCTGAGTTGGCAGGGAGGTCCCGGTGTCAAGTGAGGGCCGTGGAGAGGCGGCAAGTCCGACACAGACAATCTCTGTGGCCCTGTGACACCGCCGCGGGGCACCGAGTGCCCGTCCTTCCGGCTGCCCCTGCCTGTGCGGGACCAGGTGGGGCTCCGTGACGGGATGGGTCTGAGGAACAGAGTGGGCCTGTCCCCAGGGATGGGTTTGATG
>NW_027099680.1:0-22506 GCF_031753505.1 Anomalospiza imberbis | reverse complement strand
TTTGCTGCCTTTGGCTTGGGCCGAGGTTTTTCCAATTTTTGTTTCCCTCTGCATGCCATGTCACATCCCTCTTCCCCTCTGTGTCCTCTCTTCCTCCGTGATTTTTTCCCTGATTTTGCAGCATTTCTCAGCTTAATTTTGGCATGTTTTGCTCCTTTGCACTGCAATTCTTTTGCTCCCAGACCGATTTCTGGTGCTCACTGCGTTTCCCAATTTCCCATTTTTGGCTTTTTTTCTCAAGGGCATTTCACTTGCTCATATCTCCTTTCCAGAGTCTTAGGGAGCCTTTCTTTTCGGATCCGCAAGATTTCGTTTCCCTTCCCGAAAGGAAACTAAGTTTCCTTTCGGGAAGGGAAACGAAATCTTGCGATTTCAATGGGGACCAAAGGGGCAAGCTTTGGTGCATAGCCCTGCTCTTGCTGCCATGCCATCACTTTTGCTGCCTTTGGCTTGGGCCGAGGTTTTTCCAATTTTTGTTTCCCTCTGCATGCCATGTCACATCCCTCTTCCCCTCTGTGTCCTCTCTTCCTCCGTGACTTTTTCCTGATTTTGCAGCATTTCTCAGCTTAATTTTGGCATGTTTTGCTCCTTTGCACTGCAATTCTTTTGCTCCCAGACCGATTTCTGGTGCTCACTGCGTTTCCCAATTTCCCATTTTTGGCTTTTTTTCTCAAGGGCATTTCACTTGCTCATATCTCCTTTCCAGAGTCTTAGGGAGCCTTTCTTTTCGGATCCGCAAGATTTCGTTTCCCTTCCCGAAAGGAAACTAAGTTTCCTTTCGGGAAGGGAAACGAAATCTTGTGATTTCAATGGGGACCAAAGGGGCAAGCTTTGGTGCATAGCCCTGCTCTTGCTGCCATGCCGTCACTTTTGCTGCCTTTGGCTTGGGCCGAGGTTTTTCCAATTTTTGTTTCCCTCTGCATGCCATGTCACATCCCTCTTCCCCTCTGTGTCCTCTCTTCCTCCGTGATTTTTTCCCTGATTTTGCAGCATTTCTCAGCTTAATTTTGGCATGTTTTGCTCCTTTGCACTGCAATTCTTTTGCTCCCAGACCGATTTCTGGTGCTCACTGCGTTTCCCAATTTCCCATTTTTGGCTTTTTTTCTCAAGGGCATTTCACTTGCTCATATCTCCTTTCCAGAGTCTTAGGGAGCCTTTCTTTTCGGATCCGCAAGATTTCGTTTCCCTTCCCGAAAGGAAACTAAGTTTCCTTTCGGGAAGGGAAACGAAATCTTGCGATTTCAATGGGGACCAAAGGGGCAAGCTTTGGTGCATAGCCCTGCTCTTGCTGCCATGCCCTCACTTTTGCTGCCTTTGGCTTGGGCCGAGGTTTTTCCAATTTTTGTTTCCCTCTGCATGCCATGTCACATCCCTCTTCCCCTCTGTGTCCTCTCTTCCTCCGTGATTTTTTCCCTGATTTTGCAGCATTTCTCAGCTTAATTTTGGCATGTTTTGCTCCTTTGCACTGCAATTCTTTTGCTCCCAGACCGATTTCTGGTGCTCACTGCGTTTCCCAATTTCCCATTTTTGGCTTTTTTTCTCAAGGGCATTTCACTTGCTCATATCTCCTTTCCAGAGTCTTAGGGAGCCTTTCTTTTCGGATCCGCAAGATTTCGTTTCCCTTCCCGAAAGGAAACTAAGTTTCCTTTCGGGAAAAGAAACGAAATCTTGCGATTTCAATGGGGACCAAAGGGGCAAGCTTTGGTGCATAGCCCTGCTCTTGCTGCCATGCCATCACTTTTGCTGCCTTTGGCTTGGGCCGAGGTTTTTCCAATTTTTGTTTCCCTCTGCATGCCATGTCACATCCCTCTTCCCCTCTGTGTCCTCTCTTCCTCCGTGATTTTTTCCCTGACTTTGCAGCATTTCTCAGCTTAATTTTGGCATGTTTTGCTCCTTTGCACTGCAATTCTTTTGCTCCCAGACCGATTTCTGGTGCTCACTGCGTTTCCCAATTTCCTATTTTTGGCTTTTTTTCTCAAGGGCATTTCACTTGCTCATATCTCCTTTCCAGAGTCTTAGGGAGCCTTTCTTTTCGGATCCGCAAGATTTCGTTTCCCTTCCCGAAAGGAAACTAAGTTTCCTTTCGGGAAGGGAAACGAAATCTTGCGATTTCAATGGGGACCAAAGGGGCAAGCTTTGGTGCATAGCCCTGCTCTTGCTGCCATGCCGTCACTTTTGCTGCCTTTGGCTTGGGCCGAGGTTTTTCCAATTTTTGTTTCCCTCTGCATGCCATGTCACATCCCTCTTCCCCTCTGTGTCCTCTCTTCCTCCGTGATTTTTTCCCTGATTTTGCAGCATTTCTCAGCTTAATTTTGGCATGTTTTGCTCCTTTGCACTGCAATTCTTTTGCTCCCAGACCGATTTCTGGTGCTCACTGCGTTTCCCAATTTCCCATTTTTGGCTTTTTTTCTCAAGGGCATTTCACTTGCTCATATCTCCTTTCCAGAGTCTTAGGGAGCCTTTCTTTCGGATCCGCAAGATTTCGTTTCCCTTCCCGAAAGGAAACTAAGTTTCCTTTCGGGAAGGGAAACGAAATCTTGCGATTTCAATGGGGACCAAAGGGGCAAGCTTTGGTGCATAGCCCTGCTCTTGCTGCCATGCCGTCACTTTTGCTGCCTTTGGCTTGGGCCGAGGTTTTTCCAATTTTTGTTTCCCTCTGCATGCCATGTCACATCCCTCTTCCCCTCTGTGTCCTCTCTTCCTCCGTGATTTTTTCCCTGATTTTGCAGCATTTCTCAGCTTAATTTTGGCATGTTTTGCTCCTTTCCACTGCAATTCTTTTGCTCCCAGACCGATTTCTGGTGCTCACTGCGTTTCCCAATTTCCCATTTTTGGCTTTTTTTCTCAAGGGCATTTCACTTGCTCATATCTCCTTTCCAGAGTCTTAGGGAGCCTTTCTTTTCGGATCCACAAGATTTCGTTTCCCTTCCCGAAAGGAAACTAAGTTTCCTTTCGGGAAGGGAAACGAAATCTTGCGATTTCAATGGGGACCAAAGGGGCAAGCTTTGGTGCATAGCCCTGCTCTTGCTGCCATGCCGTCACTTTTGCTGCCTTTGGCTTGGGCCGAGGTTTTTCCAATTTTTGTTTCCCTCTGCATGCCATGTCACATCCCTCTTCCCCTCTGTGTCCTCTCTTCCTCCGTGATTTTTTCCCTGATTTTGCAGCATTTCTCAGCTTAATTTTGGCATGTTTTGCTCCTTTGCACTGCAATTCTTTTGCTCCCAGACCGATTTCTGGTGCTCACTGCGTTTCCCAATTTCCCATTTTTGGCTTTTTTTCTCAAGGGCATTTCACTTGCTCATATCTCCTTTCCAGAGTCTTAGGGAGCCTTTCTTTTCGGATCCGCAAGATTTCGTTTCCCTTCCCGAAAGGAAACTAAGTTTCCTTTCGGGAAGGGAAACGAAATCTTGCGATTTCAATGGGGACCAAAGGGGCAAGCTTTGGTGCATAGCCCTGCTCTTGCTGCCATGCCATCACTTTTGCTGCCTTTGGCTTGGGCCGAGGTTTTTCCAATTTTTGTTTCCCTCTGCATGCCATGTCACATCCCTCTTCCCCTCTGTGTCCTCTCTTCCTCCGTGATTTTTTCCCTGATTTTGCAGCATTTCTCAGCTTAATTTTGGCATGTTTTGCTCCTTTGCACTGCAATTCTTTTGCTCCCAGACCGATTTCTGGTGCTCACTGCGTTTCCCAATTTCCCATTTTTGGCTTTTTTTCTCAAGGGCATTTCACTTGCTCATATCTCCTTTCCAGAGTCTTAGGGAGCCTTTCTTTTCGGATCCGCAAGATTTCGTTTCCCTTCCCGAAAGGAAACTAAGTTTCCTTTCGGGAAGGGAAACGAAATCTTGCGATTTCAATGGGGACCAAAGGGGCAAGCTTTGGTGCATAGCCCTGCTCTTGCTGCCATGCCATCACTTTTGCTGCCTTTGGCTTGGGCCGAGGTTTTTCCAATTTTTGTTTCCCTCTGCATGCCATGTCACATCCCTCTTCCCCTCTGTGTCCTCTCTTCCTCCGTGACTTTTTCCCTGATTTTGCAGCATTTCTCAGCTTAATTTTGGCATGTTTTGCTCCTTTGCACTGCAATTCTTTTGCTCCCAGACCGATTTCTGGTGCTCACTGCGTTTCCCAATTTCCCATTTTTGGCTTTTTTTCTCAAGGGCATTTCACTTGCTCATATCTCCTTTCCAGAGTCTTAGGGAGCCTTTCTTTTCGGATCCGCAAGATTTCGTTTCCCTTCCCGAAAGGAAACTAAGTTTCCTTTCGGGAAGGGAAACGAAATCTTGCGATTTCAATGGGGACCAAAGGGGCAAGCTTTGGTGCATAGCCCTGCTCTTGCTGCCATGCCGTCACTTTTGCTGCCTTTGGCTTGGGCCGAGGTTTTTCCAATTTTTGTTTCCCTCTGCATGCCATGTCACATCCCTCTTCCCCTCTGTGTCCTCTCTTCCTCCGTGATTTTTTCCCTGATTTTGCAGCATTTCTCAGCTTAATTTTGGCATGTTTTGCTCCTTTGCACTGCAATTCTTTTGCTCCCAGACCGATTTCTGGTGCTCACTGCGTTTCCCAATTTCCCATTTTTGGCTTTTTTTCTCAAGGGCATTTCACTTGCTCATATCTCCTTTCCAGAGTCTTAGGGAGCCTTTCTTTTCGGATCCGCAAGATTTCGTTTCCCTTCCCGAAAGGAAACTAAGTTTCCTTTCGGGAAGGGAAACGAAATCTTGCGATTTCAATGGGGACCAAAGGGGCAAGCTTTGGTGCATAGCCCTGCTCTTGCTGCCATGCCCTCACTTTTGCTGCCTTTGGCTTGGGCCGAGGTTTTTCCAATTTTTGTTTCCCTCTGCATGCCATGTCACATCCCTCTTCCCCTCTGTGTCCTCTCTTCCTCCGTGATTTTTTCCCTGATTTTGCAGCATTTCTCAGCTTAATTTTGGCATGTTTTGCTCCTTTGCACTGCAATTCTTTTGCTCCCAGACCGATTTCTGGTGCTCACTGCGTTTCCCAATTTCCCATTTTTGGCTTTTTTTCTCAAGGGCATTTCACTTGCTCATATCTCCTTTCCAGAGTCTTAGGGAGCCTTTCTTTTCGGATCCGCAAGATTTCGTTTCCCTTCCCGAAAGGAAACTAAGTTTCCTTTCGGGAAAAGAAACGAAATCTTGCGATTTCAATGGGGACCAAAGGGGCAAGCTTTGGTGCATAGCCCTGCTCTTGCTGCCATGCCATCACTTTTGCTGCCTTTGGCTTGGGCCGAGGTTTTTCCAATTTTTGTTTCCCTCTGCATGCCATGTCACATCCCTCTTCCCCTCTGTGTCCTCTCTTCCTCCGTGATTTTTTCCCTGACTTTGCAGCATTTCTCAGCTTAATTTTGGCATGTTTTGCTCCTTTGCACTGCAATTCTTTTGCTCCCAGACCGATTTCTGGTGCTCACTGCGTTTCCCAATTTCCTATTTTTGGCTTTTTTTCTCAAGGGCATTTCACTTGCTCATATCTCCTTTCCAGAGTCTTAGGGAGCCTTTCTTTTCGGATCCGCAAGATTTCGTTTCCCTTCCCGAAAGGAAACTAAGTTTCCTTTCGGGAAGGGAAACGAAATCTTGCGATTTCAATGGGGACCAAAGGGGCAAGCTTTGGTGCATAGCCCTGCTCTTGCTGCCATGCCGTCACTTTTGCTGCCTTTGGCTTGGGCCGAGGTTTTTCCAATTTTTGTTTCCCTCTGCATGCCATGTCACATCCCTCTTCCCCTCTGTGTCCTCTCTTCCTCCGTGATTTTTTCCCTGATTTTGCAGCATTTCTCAGCTTAATTTTGGCATGTTTTGCTCCTTTGCACTGCAATTCTTTTGCTCCCAGACCGATTTCTGGTGCTCACTGCGTTTCCCAATTTCCCATTTTTGGCTTTTTTTCTCAAGGGCATTTCACTTGCTCATATCTCCTTTCCAGAGTCTTAGGGAGCCTTTCTTTTCGGATCCGCAAGATTTCGTTTCCCTTCCCGAAAGGAAACTAAGTTTCCTTTCGGGAAGGGAAACGAAATCTTGCGATTTCAATGGGGACCAAAGGGGCAAGCTTTGGTGCATAGCCCTGCTCTTGCTGCCATGCCGTCACTTTTGCTGCCTTTGGCTTGGGCCGAGGTTTTTCCAATTTTTGTTTCCCTCTGCATGCCATGTCACATCCCTCTTCCCCTCTGTGTCCTCTCTTCCTCCGTGATTTTTTCCCTGATTTTGCAGCATTTCTCAGCTTAATTTTGGCATGTTTTGCTCCTTTCCACTGCAATTCTTTTGCTCCCAGACCGATTTCTGGTGCTCACTGCGTTTCCCAATTTCCCATTTTTGGCTTTTTTTCTCAAGGGCATTTCACTTGCTCATATCTCCTTTCCAGAGTCTTAGGGAGCCTTTCTTTTCGGATCCACAAGATTTCGTTTCCCTTCCCGAAAGGAAACTAAGTTTCCTTTCGGGAAGGGAAACGAAATCTTGCGATTTCAATGGGGACCAAAGGGGCAAGCTTTGGTGCATAGCCCTGCTCTTGCTGCCATGCCGTCACTTTTGCTGCCTTTGGCTTGGGCCGAGGTTTTTCCAATTTTTGTTTCCCTCTGCATGCCATGTCACATCCCTCTTCCCCTCTGTGTCCTCTCTTCCTCCGTGATTTTTTCCCTGATTTTGCAGCATTTCTCAGCTTAATTTTGGCATGTTTTGCTCCTTTGCACTGCAATTCTTTTGCTCCCAGACCGATTTCTGGTGCTCACTGCGTTTCCCAATTTCCCATTTTTGGCTTTTTTTCTCAAGGGCATTTCACTTGCTCATATCTCCTTTCCAGAGTCTTAGGGAGCCTTTCTTTTCGGATCCGCAAGATTTCGTTTCCCTTCCCGAAAGGAAACTAAGTTTCCTTTCGGGAAGGGAAACGAAATCTTGCGATTTCAATGGGGACCAAAGGGGCAAGCTTTGGTGCATAGCCCTGCTCTTGCTGCCATGCCATCACTTTTGCTGCCTTTGGCTTGGGCCGAGGTTTTTCCAATTTTTGTTTCCCTCTGCATGCCATGTCACATCCCTCTTCCCCTCTGTGTCCTCTCTTCCTCCGTGATTTTTTCCCTGATTTTGCAGCATTTCTCAGCTTAATTTTGGCATGTTTTGCTCCTTTGCACTGCAATTCTTTTGCTCCCAGACCGATTTCTGGTGCTCACTGCGTTTCCCAATTTCCCATTTTTGGCTTTTTTTCTCAAGGGCATTTCACTTGCTCATATCTCCTTTCCAGAGTCTTAGGGAGCCTTTCTTTTCGGATCCGCAAGATTTCGTTTCCCTTCCCGAAAGGAAACTAAGTTTCCTTTCGGGAAGGGCAACGAAATCTTGCGATTTCAATGGGGACCAAAGGGGCAAGCTTTGGTGCATAGCCCTGCTCTTGCTGCCATGCCGTCACTTTTGCTGCCTTTGGCTTGGGCCGAGGTTTTTCCAATTTTTGTTTCCCTCTGCATGCCATGTCACATCCCTCTTCCCCTCTGTGTCCTCTCTTCCTCCGTGATTTTTTCCCTGATTTTGCAGCATTTCTCAGCTTAATTTTGGCATGTTTTGCTCCTTTGCACTGCAATTCTTTTGCTCCCAGACCGATTTCTGGTGCTCACTGCGTTTCCCAATTTCCCATTTTTGGCTTTTTTTCTCAAGGGCATTTCACTTGCTCATATCTCCTTTCCAGAGTCTTAGGGAGCCTTTCTTTTCGGATCCGCAAGATTTCGTTTCCCTTCCCGAAAGGAAACTAAGTTTCCTTTCGGGAAGGGAAACGAAATCTTGCGATTTCAATGGGGACCAAAGGGGCAAGCTTTGGTGCATAGCCCTGCTCTTGCTGCCATGCCGTCACTTTTGCTGCCTTTGGCTTGGGCCGAGGTTTTTCCAATTTTTGTTTCCCTCTGCATGCCATGTCACATCCCTCTTCCCCTCTGTGTCCTCTCTTCCTCCGTGATTTTTTCCCTGATTTTGCAGCATTTCTCAGCTTAATTTTGGCATGTTTTGCTCCTTTGCACTGCAATTCTTTTGCTCCCAGACCGATTTCTGGTGCTCACTGCGTTTCCCAATTTCCCATTTTTGGCTTTTTTTCTCAAGGGCATTTCACTTGCTCATATCTCCTTTCCAGAGTCTTAGGGAGCCTTTCTTTTCGGATCCGCAAGATTTCGTTTCCCTTCCCGAAAGGAAACTAAGTTTCCTTTCGGGAAGGGAAACGAAATCTTGCGATTTCAATGGGGACCAAAGGGGCAAGCTTTGGTGCATAGCCCTGCTCTTGCTGCCATGCCATCACTTTTGCTGCCTTTGGCTTGGGCCGAGGTTTTTCCAATTTTTGTTTCCCTCTGCATGCCATGTCACATCCCTCTTCCCCTCTGTGTCCTCTCTTCCTCCGTGATTTTTTCCCTGATTTTGCAGCATTTCTCAGCTTAATTTTGGCATGTTTTGCTCCTTTGCACTGCAATTCTTTTGCTCCCAGACCGATTTCTGGTGCTCACTGCGTTTCCCAATTTCCCATTTTTGGCTTTTTTTCTCAAGGGCATTTCACTTGCTCATATCTCCTTTCCAGAGTCTTAGGGAGCCTTTCTTTTCGGATCCGCAAGATTTCGTTTCCCTTCCCGAAAGGAAACTAAGTTTCCTTTCGGGAAGGGAAACGAAATCTTGCGATTTCAATGGGGACCAAAGGGGCAAGCTTTGGTGCATAGCCCTGCTCTTGCTGCCATGCCGTCACTTTTGCTGCCTTTGGCTTGGGCCGAGGTTTTTCCAATTTTTGTTTCCCTCTGCATGCCATGTCACATCCCTCTTCCCCTCTGTGTCCTCTCTTCCTCCGTGATTTTTTCCCTGATTTTGCAGCATTTCTCAGCTTAATTTTGGCATGTTTTGCTCCTTTGCACTGCAATTCTTTTGCTCCCAGACCGATTTCTGGTGCTCACTGCGTTTCCCAATTTCCCATTTTTGGCTTTTTTTCTCAAGGGCATTTCACTTGCTCATATCTCCTTTCCAGAGTCTTAGGGAGCCTTTCTTTTCGGATCCGCAAGATTTCGTTTCCCTTCCCGAAAGGAAACTAAGTTTCCTTTCGGGAAGGGAAACGAAATCTTGCGATTTCAATGGGGACCAAAGGGGCAAGCTTTGGTGCATAGCCCTGCTCTTGCTGCCATGCCATCACTTTTGCTGCCTTTGGCTTGGGCCGAGGTTTTTCCAATTTTTGTTTCCCTCTGCATGCCATGTCACATCCCTCTTCCCCTCTGTGTCCTCTCTTCCTCCGTGATTTTTTCCCTGATTTTGCAGCATTTCTCAGCTTAATTTTGGCATGTTTTGCTCCTTTGCACTGCAATTCTTTTGCTCCCAGACCGATTTCTGGTGCTCACTGCGTTTCCCAATTTCCCATTTTTGGCTTTTTTTCTCAAGGGCATTTCACTTGCTCATATCTCCTTTCCAGAGTCTTAGGGAGCCTTTCTTTTCGGATCCGCAAGATTTCGTTTCCCTTCCCGAAAGGAAACTAAGTTTCCTTTCGGGAAGGGAAACGAAATCTTGCGATTTCAATGGGGACCAAAGGGGCAAGCTTTGGTGCATAGCCCTGCTCTTGCTGCCATGCCGTCACTTTTGCTGCCTTTGGCTTGGGCCGAGGTTTTTCCAATTTTTGTTTCCCTCTGCATGCCATGTCACATCCCTCTTCCCCTCTGTGTCCTCTCTTCCTCCGTGATTTTTTCCCTGATTTTGCAGCATTTCTCAGCTTAATTTTGGCATGTTTTGCTCCTTTGCACTGCAATTCTTTTGCTCCCAGACCGATTTCTGGTGCTCACTGCGTTTCCCAATTTCCCATTTTTGGCTTTTTTTCTCAAGGGCATTTCACTTGCTCATATCTCCTTTCCAGAGTCTTAGGGAGCCTTTCTTTTCGGATCCGCAAGATTTCGTTTCCCTTCCCGAAAGGAAACTAAGTTTCCTTTCGGGAAGGGAAACGAAATCTTGCGATTTCAATGGGGACCAAAGGGGCAAGCTTTGGTGCATAGCCCTGCTCTTGCTGCCATGCCGTCACTTTTGCTGCCTTTGGCTTGGGCCGAGGTTTTTCCAATTTTTGTTTCCCTCTGCATGCCATGTCACATCCCTCTTCCCCTCTGTGTCCTCTCTTCCTCCGTGATTTTTTCCCTGATTTTGCAGCATTTCTCAGCTTAATTTTGGCATGTTTTGCTCCTTTGCACTGCAATTCTTTTGCTCCCAGACCGATTTCTGGTGCTCACTGCGTTTCCCAATTTCCCATTTTTGGCTTTTTTTCTCAAGGGCATTTCACTTGCTCATATCTCCTTTCCAGAGTCTTAGGGAGCCTTTCTTTTTGGATCCGCAAGATTTCGTTTCCCTTCCCGAAAGGAAACTAAGTTTCCTTTCGGGAAGGGAAACGAAATCTTGCGATTTCAATGGGGACCAAAGGGGCAAGCTTTGGTGCATAGCCCTGCTCTTGCTGCCATGCCATCACTTTTGCTGCCTTTGGCTTGGGCCGAGGTTTTTCCAATTTTTGTTTCCCTCTGCATGCCATGTCACATCCCTCTTCCCCTCTGTGTCCTCTCTTCCTCCGTGATTTTTTCCCTGATTTTGCAGCATTTCTCAGCTTAATTTTGGCATGTTTTGCTCCTTTGCACTGCAATTCTTTTGCTCCCAGACCGATTTCTGGTGCTCACTGTGTTTCCCAATTTCCCATTTTTGGCTTTTTTTCTCAAGGGCATTTCACTTGCTCATATCTCCTTTCCAGAGTCTTAGGGAGCCTTTCTTTTCGGATCCGCAAGATTTCGTTTCCCTTCCCGAAAGGAAACTAAGTTTCCTTTCGGGAAGGGAAACGAAATCTTGCGATTTCAATGGGGACCAAAGGGGCAAGCTTTGGTGCATAGCCCTGCTCTTGCTGCCATGCCATCACTTTTGCTGCCTTTGGCTTGGGCCGAGGTTTTTCCAATTTTTGTTTCCCTCTGCATGCCATGTCACATCCCTCTTCCCCTCTGTGTCCTCTCTTCCTCCGTGATTTTTTCCCTGATTTTGCAGCATTTCTCAGCTTAATTTTGGCATGTTTTGCTCCTTTCCACTGCAATTCTTTTGCTCCCAGACCGATTTCTGGTGCTCACTGCGTTTCCCAATTTCCCATTTTTGGCTTTTTTTCTCAAGGGCATTTCACTTGCTCATATCTCCTTTCCAGAGTCTTAGGGAGCCTTTCTTTTCGGATCCGCAAGATTTCGTTTCCCTTCCCGAAAGGAAACTAAGTTTCCTTTCGGGAAGGGCAACGAAATCTTGCGATTTCAATGGGGACCAAAGGGGCAAGCTTTGGTGCATAGCCCTGCTCTTGCTGCCATGCCGTCACTTTTGCTGCCTTTGGCTTGGGCCGAGGTTTTTCCAATTTTTGTTTCCCTCTGCATGCCATGTCACATCCCTCTTCCCCTCTGTGTCCTCTCTTCCTCCGTGATTTTTTCCCTGATTTTGCAGCATTTCTCAGCTTAATTTTGGCATGTTTTGCTCCTTTGCACTGCAATTCTTTTGCTCCCAGACCGATTTCTGGTGCTCACTGCGTTTCCCAATTTCCCATTTTTGGCTTTTTTTCTCAAGGGCATTTCACTTGCTCATATCTCCTTTCCAGAGTCTTAGGGAGCCTTTCTTTTCGGATCCGCAAGATTTCGTTTCCCTTCCCGAAAGGAAACTAAGTTTCCTTTCGGGAAGGGAAACGAAATCTTGCGATTTCAATGGGGACCAAAGGGGCAAGCTTTGGTGCATAGCCCTGCTCTTGCTGCCATGCCGTCACTTTTGCTGCCTTTGGCTTGGGCCGAGGTTTTTCCAATTTTTGTTTCCCTCTGCATGCCATGTCACATCCCTCTTCCCCTCTGTGTCCTCTCTTCCTCCGTGATTTTTTCCCTGATTTTGCAGCATTTCTCAGCTTAATTTTGGCATGTTTTGCTCCTTTGCACTGCAATTCTTTTGCTCCCAGACCGATTTCTGGTGCTCACTGCGTTTCCCAATTTCCCATTTTTGGCTTTTTTTCTCAAGGGCATTTCACTTGCTCATATCTCCTTTCCAGAGTCTTAGGGAGCCTTTCTTTTCGGATCCGCAAGATTTCGTTTCCCTTCCCGAAAGGAAACTAAGTTTCCTTTCGGGAAGGGAAACGAAATCTTGCGATTTCAATGGGGACCAAAGGGGCAAGCTTTGGTGCATAGCCCTGCTCTTGCTGCCATGCCATCACTTTTGCTGCCTTTGGCTTGGGCCGAGGTTTTTCCAATTTTTGTTTCCCTCTGCATGCCATGTCACATCCCTCTTCCCCTCTGTGTCCTCTCTTCCTCCGTGATTTTTTCCCTGATTTTGCAGCATTTCTCAGCTTAATTTTGGCATGTTTTGCTCCTTTGCACTGCAATTCTTTTGCTCCCAGACCGATTTCTGGTGCTCACTGCGTTTCCCAATTTCCCATTTTTGGCTTTTTTTCTCAAGGGCATTTCACTTGCTCATATCTCCTTTCCAGAGTCTTAGGGAGCCTTTCTTTTCGGATCCGCAAGATTTCGTTTCCCTTCCCGAAAGGAAACTAAGTTTCCTTTCGGGAAGGGCAACGAAATCTTGCGATTTCAATGGGGACCAAAGGGGCAAGCTTTGGTGCATAGCCCTGCTCTTGCTGCCATGCCGTCACTTTTGCTGCCTTTGGCTTGGGCCGAGGTTTTTCCAATTTTTGTTTCCCTCTGCATGCCATGTCACATCCCTCTTCCCCTCTGTGTCCTCTCTTCCTCCGTGATTTTTTCCCTGATTTTGCAGCATTTCTCAGCTTAATTTTGGCATGTTTTGCTCCTTTGCACTGCAATTCTTTTGCTCCCAGACCGATTTCTGGTGCTCACTGCGTTTCCCAATTTCCCATTTTTGGCTTTTTTTCTCAAGGGCATTTCACTTGCTCATATCTCCTTTCCAGAGTCTTAGGGAGCCTTTCTTTTCGGATCCGCAAGATTTCGTTTCCCTTCCCGAAAGGAAACTAAGTTTCCTTTCGGGAAGGGAAACGAAATCTTGCGATTTCAATGGGGACCAAAGGGGCAAGCTTTGGTGCATAGCCCTGCTCTTGCTGCCATGCCGTCACTTTTGCTGCCTTTGGCTTGGGCCGAGGTTTTTCCAATTTTTGTTTCCCTCTGCATGCCATGTCACATCCCTCTTCCCCTCTGTGTCCTCTCTTCCTCCGTGATTTTTTCCCTGATTTTGCAGCATTTCTCAGCTTAATTTTGGCATGTTTTGCTCCTTTGCACTGCAATTCTTTTGCTCCCAGACCGATTTCTGGTGCTCACTGCGTTTCCCAATTTCCCATTTTTGGCTTTTTTTCTCAAGGGCATTTCACTTGCTCATATCTCCTTTCCAGAGTCTTAGGGAGCCTTTCTTTTTGGATCCGCAAGATTTCGTTTCCCTTCCCGAAAGGAAACTAAGTTTCCTTTCGGGAAGGGAAACGAAATCTTGCGATTTCAATGGGGACCAAAGGGGCAAGCTTTGGTGCATAGCCCTGCTCTTGCTGCCATGCCATCACTTTTGCTGCCTTTGGCTTGGGCCGAGGTTTTTCCAATTTTTGTTTCCCTCTGCATGCCATGTCACATCCCTCTTCCCCTCTGTGTCCTCTCTTCCTCCGTGATTTTTTCCCTGATTTTGCAGCATTTCTCAGCTTAATTTTGGCATGTTTTGCTCCTTTGCACTGCAATTCTTTTGCTCCCAGACCGATTTCTGGTGCTCACTGCGTTTCCCAATTTCCCATTTTTGGCTTTTTTTCTCAAGGGCATTTCACTTGCTCATATCTCCTTTCCAGAGTCTTAGGGAGCCTTTCTTTTCGGATCCGCAAGATTTCGTTTCCCTTCCCGAAAGGAAACTAAGTTTCCTTTCGGGAAGGGAAACGAAATCTTGCGATTTCAATGGGGACCAAAGGGGCAAGCTTTGGTGCATAGCCCTGCTCTTGCTGCCATGCCATCACTTTTGCTGCCTTTGGCTTGGGCCGAGGTTTTTCCAATTTTTGTTTCCCTCTGCATGCCATGTCACATCCCTCTTCCCCTCTGTGTCCTCTCTTCCTCCGTGATTTTTTCCCTGATTTTGCAGCATTTCTCAGCTTAATTTTGGCATGTTTTGCTCCTTTCCACTGCAATTCTTTTGCTCCCAGACCGATTTCTGGTGCTCACTGCGTTTCCCAATTTCCCATTTTTGGCTTTTTTTCTCAAGGGCATTTCACTTGCTCATATCTCCTTTCCAGAGTCTTAGGGAGCCTTTCTTTTCGGATCCACAAGATTTCGTTTCCCTTCCCGAAAGGAAACTAAGTTTCCTTTCGGGAAGGGAAACGAAATCTTGCGATTTCAATGGGGACCAAAGGGGCAAGCTTTGGTGCATAGCCCTGCTCTTGCTGCCATGCCATCACTTTTGCTGCCTTTGGCTTGGGCCGAGGTTTTTCCAATTTTTGTTTCCCTCTGCATGCCATGTCACATCCCTCTTCCCCTCTGTGTCCTCTCTTCCTCCGTGACTTTTTCCCTGATTTTGCAGCATTTCTCAGCTTAATTTTGGCATGTTTTGCTCCTTTGCACTGCAATTCTTTTGCTCCCAGACCGATTTCTGGTGCTCACTGCGTTTCCCAATTTCCCATTTTTGGCTTTTTTTCTCAAGGGCATTTCACTTGCTCATATCTCCTTTCCAGAGTCTTAGGGAGCCTTTCTTTTCGGATCCGCAAGATTTCGTTTCCCTTCCCGAAAGGAAACTAAGTTTCCTTTCGGGAAGGGAAACGAAATCTTGCGATTTCAATGGGGACCAAAGGGGCAAGCTTTGGTGCATAGCCCTGCTCTTGCTGCCATGCCGTCACTTTTGCTGCCTTTGGCTTGGGCCGAGGTTTTTCCAATTTTTGTTTCCCTCTGCATGCCATGTCACATCCCTCTTCCCCTCTGTGTCCTCTCTTCCTCCGTGATTTTTTCCCTGATTTTGCAGCATTTCTCAGCTTAATTTTGGCATGTTTTGCTCCTTTCCACTGCAATTCTTTTGCTCCCAGACCGATTTCTGGTGCTCACTGCGTTTCCCAATTTCCCATTTTTGGCTTTTTTTCTCAAGGGCATTTCACTTGCTCATATCTCCTTTCCAGAGTCTTAGGGAGCCTTTCTTTTCGGATCCGCAAGATTTCGTTTCCCTTCCCGAAAGGAAACTAAGTTTCCTTTCGGGAAGGGAAACGAAATCTTGCGATTTCAATGGGGACCAAAGGGGCAAGCTTTGGTGCATAGCCCTGCTCTTGCTGCCATGCCATCACTTTTGCTGCCTTTGGCTTGGGCCGAGGTTTTTCCAATTTTTGTTTCCCTCTGCATGCCATGTCACATCCCTCTTCCCCTCTGTGTCCTCTCTTCCTCCGTGATTTTTTCCCTGATTTTGCAGCATTTCTCAGCTTAATTTTGGCATGTTTTGCTCCTTTGCACTGCAATTCTTTTGCTCCCAGACCGATTTCTGGTGCTCACTGCGTTTCCCAATTTCCCATTTTTGGCTTTTTTTCTCAAGGGCATTTCACTTGCTCATATCTCCTTTCCAGAGTCTTAGGGAGCCTTTCTTTTCGGATCCGCAAGATTTCGTTTCCCTTCCCGAAAGGAAACTAAGTTTCCTTTCGGGAAGGGAAACGAAATCTTGCGATTTCAATGGGGACCAAAGGGGCAAGCTTTGGTGCATAGCCCTGCTCTTGCTGCCATGCCATCACTTTTGCTGCCTTTGGCTTGGGCCGAGGTTTTTCCAATTTTTGTTTCCCTCTGCATGCCATGTCACATCCCTCTTCCCCTCTGTGTCCTCTCTTCCTCCGTGATTTTTTCCCTGATTTTGCAGCATTTCTCAGCTTAATTTTGGCATGTTTTGCTCCTTTGCACTGCAATTCTTTTGCTCCCAGACCGATTTCTGGTGCTCACTGCGTTTCCCAATTTCCCATTTTTGGCTTTTTTTCTCAAGGGCATTTCACTTGCTCATATCTCCTTTCCAGAGTCTTAGGGAGCCTTTCTTTTCGGATCCGCAAGATTTCGTTTCCCTTCCCGAAAGGAAACTAAGTTTCCTTTCGGGAAGGGAAACGAAATCTTGCGATTTCAATGGGGACCAAAGGGGCAAGCTTTGGTGCATAGCCCTGCTCTTGCTGCCATGCCGTCACTTTTGCTGCCTTTGGCTTGGGCCGAGGTTTTTCCAATTTTTGTTTCCCTCTGCATGCCATGTCACATCCCTCTTCCCCTCTGTGTCCTCTCTTCCTCCGTGATTTTTTCCCTGATTTTGCAGCATTTCTCAGCTTAATTTTGGCATGTTTTGCTCCTTTGCACTGCAATTCTTTTGCTCCCAGACCGATTTCTGGTGCTCACTGCGTTTCCCAATTTCCCATTTTTGGCTTTTTTTCTCAAGGGCATTTCACTTGCTCATATCTCCTTTCCAGAGTCTTAGGGAGCCTTTCTTTTCGGATCCGCAAGATTTCGTTTCCCTTCCCGAAAGGAAACTAAGTTTCCTTTCGGGAAGGGAAACGAAATCTTGCGATTTCAATGGGGACCAAAGGGGCAAGCTTTGGTGCATAGCCCTGCTCTTGCTGCCATGCCATCACTTTTGCTGCCTTTGGCTTGGGCCGAGGTTTTTCCAATTTTTGTTTCCCTCTGCATGCCATGTCACATCCCTCTTCCCCTCTGTGTCCTCTCTTCCTCCGTGATTTTTTCCCTGATTTTGCAGCATTTCTCAGCTTAATTTTGGCATGTTTTGCTCCTTTCCACTGCAATTCTTTTGCTCCCAGACCGATTTCTGGTGCTCACTGCGTTTCCCAATTTCCCATTTTTGGCTTTTTTTCTCAAGGGCATTTCACTTGCTCATATCTCCTTTCCAGAGTCTTAGGGAGCCTTTCTTTTCGGATCCGCAAGATTTCGTTTCCCTTCCCGAAAGGAAACTAAGTTTCCTTTCGGGAAGGGAAACGAAATCTTGCGATTTCAATGGGGACCAAAGGGGCAAGCTTTGGTGCATAGCCCTGCTCTTGCTGCCATGCCATCACTTTTGCTGCCTTTGGCTTGGGCCGAGGTTTTTCCAATTTTTGTTTCCCTCTGCATGCCATGTCACATCCCTCTTCCCCTCTGTGTCCTCTCTTCCTCCGTGATTTTTTCCCTGATTTTGCAGCATTTCTCAGCTTAATTTTGGCATGTTTTGCTCCTTTCCACTGCAATTCTTTTGCTCCCAGACCGATTTCTGGTGCTCACTGCGTTTCCCAATTTCCCATTTTTGGCTTTTTTTCTCAAGGGCATTTCACTTGCTCATATCTCCTTTCCAGAGTCTTAGGGAGCCTTTCTTTTCGGATCCACAAGATTTCGTTTCCCTTCCCGAAAGGAAACTAAGTTTCCTTTCGGGAAGGGAAACGAAATCTTGCGATTTCAATGGGGACCAAAGGGGCAAGCTTTGGTGCATAGCCCTGCTCTTGCTGCCATGCCATCACTTTTGCTGCCTTTGGCTTGGGCCGAGGTTTTTCCAATTTTTGTTTCCCTCTGCATGCCATGTCACATCCCTCTTCCCCTCTGTGTCCTCTCTTCCTCCGTGACTTTTTCCCTGATTTTGCAGCATTTCTCAGCTTAATTTTGGCATGTTTTGCTCCTTTGCACTGCAATTCTTTTGCTCCCAGACCGATTTCTGGTGCTCACTGCGTTTCCCAATTTCCCATTTTTGGCTTTTTTTCTCAAGGGCATTTCACTTGCTCATATCTCCTTTCCAGAGTCTTAGGGAGCCTTTCTTTTCGGATCCGCAAGATTTCGTTTCCCTTCCCGAAAGGAAACTAAGTTTCCTTTCGGGAAGGGAAACGAAATCTTGCGATTTCAATGGGGACCAAAGGGGCAAGCTTTGGTGCATAGCCCTGCTCTTGCTGCCATGCCGTCACTTTTGCTGCCTTTGGCTTGGGCCGAGGTTTTTCCAATTTTTGTTTCCCTCTGCATGCCATGTCACATCCCTCTTCCCCTCTGTGTCCTCTCTTCCTCCGTGATTTTTTCCCTGATTTTGCAGCATTTCTCAGCTTAATTTTGGCATGTTTTGCTCCTTTCCACTGCAATTCTTTTGCTCCCAGACCGATTTCTGGTGCTCACTGCGTTTCCCAATTTCCCATTTTTGGCTTTTTTTCTCAAGGGCATTTCACTTGCTCATATCTCCTTTCCAGAGTCTTAGGGAGCCTTTCTTTTCGGATCCGCAAGATTTCGTTTCCCTTCCCGAAAGGAAACTAAGTTTCCTTTCGGGAAGGGAAACGAAATCTTGCGATTTCAATGGGGACCAAAGGGGCAAGCTTTGGTGCATAGCCCTGCTCTTGCTGCCATGCCATCACTTTTGCTGCCTTTGGCTTGGGCCGAGGTTTTTCCAATTTTTGTTTCCCTCTGCATGCCATGTCACATCCCTCTTCCCCTCTGTGTCCTCTCTTCCTCCGTGATTTTTTCCCTGATTTTGCAGCATTTCTCAGCTTAATTTTGGCATGTTTTGCTCCTTTGCACTGCAATTCTTTTGCTCCCAGACCGATTTCTGGTGCTCACTGCGTTTCCCAATTTCCCATTTTTGGCTTTTTTTCTCAAGGGCATTTCACTTGCTCATATCTCCTTTCCAGAGTCTTAGGGAGCCTTTCTTTTCGGATCCGCAAGATTTCGTTTCCCTTCCCGAAAGGAAACTAAGTTTCCTTTCGGGAAGGGAAACGAAATCTTGCGATTTCAATGGGGACCAAAGGGGCAAGCTTTGGTGCATAGCCCTGCTCTTGCTGCCATGCCATCACTTTTGCTGCCTTTGGCTTGGGCCGAGGTTTTTCCAATTTTTGTTTCCCTCTGCATGCCATGTCACATCCCTCTTCCCCTCTGTGTCCTCTCTTCCTCCGTGATTTTTTCCCTGATTTTGCAGCATTTCTCAGCTTAATTTTGGCATGTTTTGCTCCTTTCCACTGCAATTCTTTTGCTCCCAGACCGATTTCTGGTGCTCACTGCGTTTCCCAATTTCCCATTTTTGGCTTTTTTTCTCAAGGGCATTTCACTTGCTCATATCTCCTTTCCAGAGTCTTAGGGAGCCTTTCTTTTCGGATCCACAAGATTTCGTTTCCCTTCCCGAAAGGAAACTAAGTTTCCTTTCGGGAAGGGAAACGAAATCTTGCGATTTCAATGGGGACCAAAGGGGCAAGCTTTGGTGCATAGCCCTGCTCTTGCTGCCATGCCGTCACTTTTGCTGCCTTTGGCTTGGGCCGAGGTTTTTCCAATTTTTGTTTCCCTCTGCATGCCATGTCACATCCCTCTTCCCCTCTGTGTCCTCTCTTCCTCCGTGATTTTTTCCCTGATTTTGCAGCATTTCTCAGCTTAATTTTGGCATGTTTTGCTCCTTTGCACTGCAATTCTTTTGCTCCCAGACCGATTTCTGGTGCTCACTGCGTTTCCCAATTTCCCATTTTTGGCTTTTTTTCTCAAGGGCATTTCACTTGCTCATATCTCCTTTCCAGAGTCTTAGGGAGCCTTTCTTTTCGGATCCGCAAGATTTCGTTTCCCTTCCCGAAAGGAAACTAAGTTTCCTTTCGGGAAGGGAAACGAAATCTTGCGATTTCAATGGGGACCAAAGGGGCAAGCTTTGGTGCATAGCCCTGCTCTTGCTGCCATGCCGTCACTTTTGCTGCCTTTGGCTTGGGCCGAGGTTTTTCCAATTTTTGTTTCCCTCTGCATGCCATGTCACATCCCTCTTCCCCTCTGTGTCCTCTCTTCCTCCGTGATTTTTTCCCTGATTTTGCAGCATTTCTCAGCTTAATTTTGGCATGTTTTGCTCCTTTCCACTGCAATTCTTTTGCTCCCAGACCGATTTCTGGTGCTCACTGCGTTTCCCAATTTCCCATTTTTGGCTTTTTTTCTCAAGGGCATTTCACTTGCTCATATCTCCTTTCCAGAGTCTTAGGGAGCCTTTCTTTTCGGATCCGCAAGATTTCGTTTCCCTTCCCGAAAGGAAACTAAGTTTCCTTTCGGGAAGGGAAACGAAATCTTGCGATTTCAATGGGGACCAAAGGGGCAAGCTTTGGTGCATAGCCCTGCTCTTGCTGCCATGCCATCACTTTTGCTGCCTTTGGCTTGGGCCGAGGTTTTTCCAATTTTTGTTTCCCTCTGCATGCCATGTCACATCCCTCTTCCCCTCTGTGTCCTCTCTTCCTCCGTGATTTTTTCCCTGATTTTGCAGCATTTCTCAGCTTAATTTTGGCATGTTTTGCTCCTTTGCACTGCAATTCTTTTGCTCCCAGACCGATTTCTGGTGCTCACTGCGTTTCCCAATTTCCCATTTTTGGCTTTTTTTCTCAAGGGCATTTCACTTGCTCATATCTCCTTTCCAGAGTCTTAGGGAGCCTTTCTTTTCGGATCCGCAAGATTTCGTTTCCCTTCCCGAAAGGAAACTTAGTTTCCTTTCGGGAAGGGAAACGAAATCTTGCGATTTCAATGGGGACCAAAGGGGCAAGCTTTGGTGCATAGCCCTGCTCTTGCTGCCATGCCATCACTTTTGCTGCCTTTGGCTTGGGCCGAGGTTTTTCCAATTTTTGTTTCCCTCTGCATGCCATGTCACATCCCTCTTCCCCTCTGTGTCCTCTCTTCCTCCGTGATTTTTTCCCTGATTTTGCAGCATTTCTCAGCTTAATTTTGGCATGTTTTGCTCCTTTCCACTGCAATTCTTTTGCTCCCAGACCGATTTCTGGTGCTCACTGCGTTTCCCAATTTCCCATTTTTGGCTTTTTTTCTCAAGGGCATTTCACTTGCTCATATCTCCTTTCCAGAGTCTTAGGGAGCCTTTCTTTTCGGATCCGCAAGATTTCGTTTCCCTTCCCGAAAGGAAACTAAGTTTCCTTTCGGGAAGGGAAACGAAATCTTGCGATTTCAATGGGGACCAAAGGGGCAAGCTTTGGTGCATAGCCCTGCTCTTGCTGCCATGCCCTCACTTTTGCTGCCTTTGGCTTGGGCCGAGGTTTTTCCAATTTTTGTTTCCCTCTGCATGCCATGTCACATCCCTCTTCCCCTCTGTGTCCTCTCTTCCTCCGTGATTTTTTCCCTGATTTTGCAGCATTTCTCAGCTTAATTTTGGCATGTTTTGCTCCTTTGCACTGCAATTCTTTTGCTCCCAGACCGATTTCTGGTGCTCACTGCGTTTCCCAATTTCCCATTTTTGGCTTTTTTTCTCAAGGGCATTTCACTTGCTCATATCTCCTTTCCAGAGTCTTAGGGAGCCTTTCTTTTCGGATCCGCAAGATTTCGTTGCCCTTCCCGAAAGGAAACTAAGTTTCCTTTCGGGAAGGGCAACGAAATCTTGCGATTTCAATGGGGACCAAAGGGGCAAGCTTTGGTGCATAGCCCTGCTCTTGCTGCCATGCCGTCACTTTTGCTGCCTTTGGCTTGGGCCGAGGTTTTTCCAATTTTTGTTTCCCTCTGCATGCCATGTCACATCCCTCTTCCCCTCTGTGTCCTCTCTTCCTCCGTGATTTTTTCCCTGATTTTGCAGCATTTCTCAGCTTAATTTTGGCATGTTTTGCTCCTTTGCACTGCAATTCTTTTGCTCCCAGACCGATTTCTGGTGCTCACTGCGTTTCCCAATTTCCCATTTTTGGCTTTTTTTCTCAAGGGCATTTCACTTGCTCATATCTCCTTTCCAGAGTCTTAGGGAGCCTTTCTTTTCGGATCCGCAAGATTTCGTTTCCCTTCCCGAAAGGAAACTAAGTTTCCTTTCGGGAAGGGAAACGAAATCTTGCGATTTCAATGGGGACCAAAGGGGCAAGCTTTGGTGCATAGCCCTGCTCTTGCTGCCATGCCGTCACTTTTGCTGCCTTTGGCTTGGGCCGAGGTTTTTCCAATTTTTGTTTCCCTCTGCATGCCATGTCACATCCCTCTTCCCCTCTGTGTCCTCTCTTCCTCCGTGATTTTTTCCCTGATTTTGCAGCATTTCTCAGCTTAATTTTGGCATGTTTTGCTCCTTTGCACTGCAATTCTTTTGCTCCCAGACCGATTTCTGGTGCTCACTGCGTTTCCCAATTTCCCATTTTTGGCTTTTTTTCTCAAGGGCATTTCACTTGCTCATATCTCCTTTCCAGAGTCTTAGGGAGCCTTTCTTTTTGGATCCGCAAGATTTCGTTTCCCTTCCCGAAAGGAAACTAAGTTTCCTTTCGGGAAGGGAAACGAAATCTTGCGATTTCAATGGGGACCAAAGGGGCAAGCTTTGGTGCATAGCCCTGCTCTTGCTGCCATGCCATCACTTTTGCTGCCTTTGGCTTGGGCCGAGGTTTTTCCAATTTTTGTTTCCCTCTGCATGCCATGTCACATCCCTCTTCCCCTCTGTGTCCTCTCTTCCTCCGTGATTTTTTCCCTGATTTTGCAGCATTTCTCAGCTTAATTTTGGCATGTTTTGCTCCTTTGCACTGCAATTCTTTTGCTCCCAGACCGATTTCTGGTGCTCACTGCGTTTCCCAATTTCCCATTTTTGGCTTTTTTTCTCAAGGGCATTTCACTTGCTCATATCTCCTTTCCAGAGTCTTAGGGAGCCTTTCTTTTCGGATCCGCAAGATTTCGTTTCCCTTCCC
>NW_027099679.1:0-22517 GCF_031753505.1 Anomalospiza imberbis | reverse complement strand
CCTGTGCTTGGGAAGGAGCAGCTGCCTGGTTTTTGGCAATTGCCTTCACAGCGCCCAGAAGCCCGGTGCTCTGCTGCTTTGTTTTTCGCAGTCAGTCAATTGCACACTAGTGAAGCTGTGCCAGGCTCTTCAGCTTTGCTGCTTTTGAGCATCTGTGCTCCACTTAGGCTCTGTGACATCTCTGGAGGTTGTTTGCCTCGGCGCAGGCTGGAAAGTGCCCGCTAGTACCTAGAGCTGGGCAGGAGAGGGCAGAGAGCACTTCCATCTGACAGCAGGTTGCAGATTGCCTCGGAAAGAGCCGTGTCCTTGGAATGTGCAGCAAATCCTCTTTCTTTGCAAACCGCGGTTAGTGTGCAGTGTAGGTACACTCTCCCCTTGCCAAATGGAGTGGGAAAGCTTTTCGCTAAGCTAGAGATGACTAGAGAAGCAGAAGCGCGGGCTCCGGAGCTATCCGGAGGAAAGTGCCCGCTTCCCGGCGTCTTTCGGCTTGAAGAGGCGCTCCGGAGCGCTCCGCTGGCGCTCTGCTGAGCTGTGCGCGAATTAGCCGCTTCTGCGCCTCCGAGAAGCAGAGATCGCGGTTGCTTGGAAGAGGCGAAGAACGAAGCCGCAAAGAAGCGGGCTTGTGTGCGAAGCCTTCCGACTGCCGGAGGACGGTGGCTGCCGCTCTCCTGCCTCTTGAATTCACTCTCGGCAAGCGAATGGAAAGCGTTCCAGGACAACTTGCCTGGGTTTTGACTTGGTCCTGATGCGTCCCACCTTGGCAAGTCTTGCTCGTTGCAGAGGCTCCGAGATGCACAGAAGACGGTGGCAGCTGCTGAAAAGAAGGGCAGCGGTGAGTTTGTCGACAAGCAAGAACATAGGCAGCTGCCTGTGCTTGGGAAGGAGCAGCTGCCTGGTTTTGGCAATTGCCTTCACAGCGCCCAGAAGCCCCGGTGCTCTGCTGCTTTGTTTTTTCGCAGTCAGTCAATTGCACACTAGTGAAGCTGAGCCAGGCTCTTCAGCTTTGCTGCTTTTGAGCATCTGTGCTCCACTTAGGCTCTGTG
The DNA here is from genome assembly GCF_031753505.1 of Anomalospiza imberbis. Taxonomy (NCBI): domain Eukaryota; kingdom Metazoa; phylum Chordata; class Aves; order Passeriformes; family Viduidae; genus Anomalospiza; species Anomalospiza imberbis. The sequence goes on along the minus strand of NW_027099679.1, from coordinate 21,474 downwards.
ACATCTCTGGAGGTTGTTTGCCTCGGCCAGGCTGGCAAGTGCCCGCTAGTACCTAGAGCTGGGCAGGAGAGGGCAGAGAGCACTTCCATCTGACAGCAGGTTGCAGATTGCCTCGGAAAGAGCCGTGTCCTTGGAATGTGCAGCAAATCCTCTTTCTTTGCAAACCGCGGTTAGTGTGCAGTGCAGATACGCTCTCCCCTTGCCAAATGGAGTGGGAAAGCTTTTCGCTAAGCTAGAGATGACTAGAGAAGCAGAAGCGCGGCTCCGGAGCTATCCGGAGGAAAGTGCCGCTTCCCGGCGTCTTTCGGCTTGAAGAGGCGCTCCGGAGCGCTTTGCTGCCGCTTTACTGAGCTGTGCGCGAACTAGCCGCTTCTTCGCCTCCGAGAAGCAGAGATCGCGGTTGCTTATAAGAGGCGAAGAACGAAGCCGCAAAGAAGCGGGGCTTGTGTGCGAAGCCTTCCGACTGCCGGAGGACGGTGGCTGCCGCTCTCCTGCCTGTTGAATTCACTCTCGGCAAGCGAATGGAAAGCGTTCCAGGACAACTTGCCTGGGTTTTGACTTGGTCCTGATGCGTCCCACCTTGGCAAGTCTTGCTCGTCGCCAGAGGCTCCGAGATGCACAGAAGACGGTGGCAGCTGCTGAAAAGAAGGGCAGCGGTGAGTTTGTCGACAAGCAAGAACATGGGCAGCTGCCTGTGCTTGGGAAGGAGCAGCTGCCTGGTTTTGGCAATTGCCTTCACAGCGCCCAGAAGCCCGGTGCTCTGCTGCTTTGTTTTTCGCAGTCAGTCAATTGCACACTAGTGAAGCTGAGCCAGGCTCTTCAGCTTTGCTGCTTTTGAGCATCTGTGCTCCACTTATGCTCTGTGACATCTCTGGAGGTTGTTTGCCTCGCCCCAGGCTGGAAAGTGCCCGCTAGTAGCTAGAGCTGGGCAGGAGAGGGCAGAGAGCACTTCCATCTGACAGCAGGTTGCAGATAGCCTCGGAAAGAGCTGTGTCCTTGGAATGTGCAAACCGCGGTTAGTGTGCAGTGCAGGTACGCTCTCCCCTTGCCAACTGGAGTGGGAAAGCTTTTCGCTAAGCTAGAGATGACTAGAGAAGCAGAAGTGCGGCTCCGGAGCTATCCGGAGGAAAGTGCCGCTTCCCGGCGTCTTTCGGCTTGAAGCGGCGCTCCGGAGCGCTGCGCTGCCGCTTTACTGAGCTGTGCGCGAATTAGCCGCTTCTTCGCCTCCGAGAAGCAGAGATCGCGGTTGCTTGGAAGAGGCGAAGAACGAAGCCGCAAAGAAGCGGGCTTGTGTGCCAAGCCTTCCGACTGCTGGAGGACGGTGGCTGCCGCTCTCCTGCCTCTTGAATTCACTCTCGGCAAGCGAATGGAAAGGGTTCCAGGACAACTTGCCTGGGTTTTGACTTGGTCCTGATGCGTCCCCACCTTGGCAAGTCTTGCTCGTCGCCAGAGGCTCCGAGATGCACAGAAGACGGTGGCAGCTGCTGAAAAGAAGGGCAGCGGTGAGTTTGTCGACAAGCAAGAACATAGGCAGCTGCCTGTGCTTGGGAAGGAGCAGCTGCCTGGTTTTGGCAATTGCCTTCACAGCGCCCAGAAGCCCGGTGCTCTGCTGCTTTCTTTTTCGCAGTCAGTCAATTGCACACTAGTGAAGCTGAGCCAGGCTCTTCAGCTTTGCTGCTTTTGAGCATCTGTGCTCCACTTATGCTCTGTGACATCTCTGGAGGTTGTTTGCCTCGCCCAGGCTGGAAAGTGCCCGCTAGTAGCTAGAGCTGGGCAGGAGAGGGCAGAGAGCACTTCCATCTGACAGCAGGTTGCAGATAGCCTCGGAAAGAGCCGTGTCCTTGGAATGTGCAGCAAATCCTCTTTCTTTGCAAACCGCGGTTAGTGTGCAGTGCAGGTGCGCTCTCCCCTTGCCAACTGGAGTGGGAAAGCTTTTCGCTAAGCTAGAGATGACTAGAGAGGCAGAAGCGCGGCTCCGGAGCTATCCGGAGGAAAGTGCCGCTTCCCGGCGTCTTTCGGCTTGAAGCGGCGCTCCGGAGCGCTCCGCTGCCGCTCTACTGAGCTGTGCGCGAATTAGCCGCTTCTTCGCCTCCGAGAAGCAGAGATCGCGGTTGCTTGGAAGAGGCGAAGAACGAAGCCGCAAAGAAGCGGGCTTGTGTGCCAAGCCTTCCGACTGCTGGAGGACGGTGGCTGCCGCTCTCCTGCCTCTTGAATTCACTCTCGGCAAGCGAATGGAAAGCGTTCCAGGACAACTTGCCTGGGTTTTGACTTGGTCCTGATGCCTCCCACCTTGGCAAGTCTTGCTCGTCGCCAGAGGCTCCGAGATGCACAGAAGACGGTGGCAGCTGCTGAAAAGAAGGGCAGCGGTGAGTTTGTCGACAAGCAAGAACATAGGCAGCTGCCTGTGCTTGGGAAGGAGCAGCTGCCTGGTTTTGGCAATTGCCTTCACAGCGCCCAGAAGCCCGGTGCTCTGCTGCTTTCTTTTTCGCAGTCAGTCAATTGCACACTAGTGAAGCTGAGCCAGGCTCTTCAGCTTTGCTGCTTTTGAGCATCTGTGCTCCACTTATGCTCTGTGACATCTCTGGAGGTTGTTTGCCTCGCCCAGGCTGGAAAGTGCCCGCTAGTAGCTAGAGCTGGGCAGGAGAGGGCAGAGAGCACTTCCAGCTGACAGCAGGTTGCAGATTGCCTCGGAAAGAGCCGTGTCCTTGGAATGTGCAGCAAATCCTCTTTCTTTGCAAACCGCGGTTAGTGTGCAGTGCAGGTACGCTCTCCCCTTGCCAAATGGAGTGGGAAAGCTTTTCGCTGAGATAGAGATGACTAGAGAAGCAGAAGCGCGGCTCCGGAGCTATCCGGAGGAAAGTGCCGCTTCCCGGCGTCTTTCGGCTTGAAGCGGCGCTCCAGAGCGCTTTGCTGCCGCTTTACTGAGCTGTGCGCGAACTAGCCGCTTCTTCGCCTCTGAGAAGCAGAGATCGCGGTTGCTTGGAAGAGGCGAAGAACGAAGCCGCAAAGAAGCGGGCTTGTGTGCGAAGCCTTCCGACTGCCGGAGGACGGTGGCTGCCGCTCTCCTGCCTGTTGAATTCACTCTCGGCAAGCGAATGGAAAGCGTTCCAGGACAACTTGACTGGGTTTTGACTTGGTCCTGATGCGTCCCACCTTGGCAAGTCTTGCTCGTCGCCAGAGGCTCCGAGATGCACAGAAGACGGTGGCAGCTGCTGAAAAGAAGGGCAGCGGTGAGTTTGTCGACAAGCAAGAACATAGGCAGCTGCCTGTGCTTGGGAAGGAGCAGCTGCCTGGTTTTGGCAATTGCCTTCACAGCGCCCAGAAGCCCGGTGCTCTGCTGCTTTGTTTTTCGCAGTCAGTCAATTGCACACTAGTCAAGCTGAGCCAGGCTCTTCAGCTTTGCTGCTTTTGAGCATCTGTGCTCCACTTATGCTCTGTGACATCTCTGGAGGTTGTTTGCCTCGGCCAGGCGGGAAAGTGCCCGCTAGTACCTAGAGCTGGGCAGGAGAGGGCAGAGAGCACTTCCATCTGACAGCAGGTTGCAGATAGCCTCGGAAAGAGCCGTGTCCTTGGAATGTGCAGCAAATCCTCTTTCTTTGCAAACCGCGGTTAGTGTGCAGTGCAGGTGCGCTCTCCCCTTGCCAACTGGAGTGGGAAAGCTTTTCGCTAAGCTAGAGATGACTAGAGAAGCAGAAGCGCGGCTCCGGAGCTATCCGGAGGAAAGTGCCGCTTCCCGGCGTCTTTCGGCTTGAAGCGGCGCTCCGGAGCGCTCCGCTGCCGCTCTACTGAGCTGTGCGCGAATTAGCCGCTTCTTCGCCTCCGAGAAGCAGAGATCGCGGTTGCTTGGAAGAGGCGAAGAACGAAGCCGCAAAGAAGCGGGCTTGTGTGCCAAGCCTTCCGACTGCTGGAGGACGGTGGCTGCCGCTCTCCTGCCTCTTGAATTCACTCTCGGCAAGCGAATGGAAAGCGTTCCAGGACAACTTGCCTGGGTTTTGACTTGGTCCTGATGCCTCCCACCTTGGCAAGTCTTGCTCGTCGCCAGAGGCTCCGAGATGCACAGAAGACGGTGGCAGCTGCTGAAAAGAAGGGCAGCGGTGAGTTTGTCGACAAGCAAGAACATAGGCAGCTGCCTGTGCTTGGGAAGGAGCAGCTGCCTGGTTTTGGCAATTGCCTTCACAGCGCCCAGAAGCCCGGTGCTCTGCTGCTTTGTTTTTCGCAGTCAGTCAATTGCACACTAGTCAAGCTGAGCCAGGCTCTTCAGCTTTGCTGCTTTTGAGCATCTGTGCTCCACTTATGCTCTGTGACATCTCTGGAGGTTGTTTGCCTCGCCCAGGCTGGAAAGTGCCCGCTAGTAGCTAGAGCTGGGCAGGAGAGGGCAGAGAGCACTTCCATCTGACAGCAGGTTGCAGATTGCCTCGGAAAGAGCCGTGTCCTTGGAATGTGCAGCAAATCCTCTTTCTTTGCAAACCGCGGTTAGTGTGCAGTGTATTTACACTCTCCCCTTGCCAAATGGAGTGGGAAAGCTTTTCGCTAAGCTAGAGATGACTAGAGAAGCAGAAGCGCGGCTCCGGAGCTATCCGGAGGAAAGTGCCGCTTCCCGATGTCTTTCGGCTTGAATCGGCACTCCGGAGCGCTCCGCTGGCGCTCTACTGAGCTGTGCGCGAATTAGCCGCTTCTTCGCCTCCGAGAAGCAGGGATCGCGGTTGCTTGGAAGAGGCGAAGAACGAAGCCGCAAAGAAGCGGGCTTGTGTGCGAAGCCTTCCGACTGCCGGAGGACGGTGGCTGCCGCTCTCCTGCCTCTTGAATTCACTCTCGGCAAGCGAATGGAAAGCGTTCCAGGACAACTTGCCTGGGTTTTGACTTGGTCCTGATGCGTCCCACCTTGGCAAGTCTTGCTCGTCGCCAGAGGCTCCGAGATGCACAGAAGACGGTGGCAGCTGCTGAAAAGAAGGGCAGCGGTGAGTTTGTCGACAAGCAAGAACATAGGCAGCTGCCTGTGCTTGGGAAGGAGCAGCTGCCTGGTTTTGGCAATTGCCTTCACAGCGCCCAGAAGCCCGGTGCTCTGCTGCTTTGTTTTTCGCAGTCAGTCAATTGCACACTAGTGAAGCTGAGCCAGGCTCTTCAGCTTTGCTGCTTTTGAGCATCTGTGCTCCACTTAGGCTCTGTGACATCTCTTGAGGTTGTTTGCCTCGCCCAGGCTGGCAAGTGCCCGCTAGTACCTAGAGCTGGGCAGGAGAGAGCAGAGAGCACTTCCATCTGACAGCAGGTTGCAGATTGCCTCGGAAAGAGCCGTGTCCTTGGAATGTGCAGCAAATCCTCTTTCTTTGCAAACTGCGGTTAGTGTGCAGTGCAGGTACGCTCTCCCCTTGCCAAATGGAGTGGGAAAGCTTTTCGCTAAGCTAGAGATGACTAGAGAAGCAGAAGCGCGGCTCCGGAGCTATCCGGAGTAAAGTGCCGCTTCCCGATGTCTTTCGGCTTGAAGCGGCACTCCGGAGCGCTCTGCTGCCGCTCTACTGAGCTGTGCGCGAACTAGCCGCTTCTGCGCCTCTGAGAAGCAGAGATCGCAGTTGCTTGGAAGAGGCGAAGAACGAAGCCGCAAAGAAGCGGGCTTGTGTGCGAAGCCTTCCGACTGCCGGAGGACGGTGGCTGCCGCTCTCCTGCCTGTTGAATTCACTCTCGGCAAGCGAATGGAAAGCGTTCCAGGACAACTTGCCTGGGTTTTGACTTGGTCCTGATGCGTCCCACCTTGACAAGTCTTGCTCGTCGCCAGAGGCTCCGAGATGCACAGAAGACGGTGGCAGCTGCTGAAAAGAAGGGCAGCGGTGAGTTTGTCGACAAGCAAGAACATAGGCAGCTGCCTGTGCTTGGGAAGGAGCAGCTGCCTGGTTTTGGCAATTGCCTTCACAGCGCCCAGAAGCCCGGTGCTCTGCTGCTTTGTTTTTCGCAGTCAGTCAATTGCACACTAGTGAAGCTGACCCAGGCTCTTCAGCTTTGCTGCTTTTGAGCATCTGTGCTCCACTTATGCTCTGTGACATCTCTGGAGGTTGTTTGCCTCGCCCAGGCTGGAAAGTGCCCGCTAGTAGCTAGAGCTGGGCAGGAGAGGGCAGAGAGCACTTCCATCTGACAGCAGGTTGCAGATTGCCTCGGAAAGAGCCGTGTCCTTGGAATGTGCAGCAAATCCTCTTTCTTTGCAAACCGCGGTTAGTGTGCAGTGCAGGTACGCTCTCCCCTTGCCAACTGGAGTGGGAAAGCTTTTCGCTAAGCTAGAGATGACTAGAGAAGCAGAAGCGCGGCTCCGGAGCTATCCGGAGGAAAGTGCCGCTTCCCGATGTCTTTCGGCTTGAATCGGCACTCCGGAGCGCTCCGCTGGCGCTCTACTGTGCTGTGCGCGAACTAGCCGCTTCTGCGCCTCTGAGAAGCAGAGATCGCAGTTGCTTGGAAGAGGCGAAGAACGAAGCCGCAAAGAAGCGGGCTTGTGTGCGAAGCCTTCCGACTGCCGGAGGACGGTGGCTGCCGCTCTCCTGCCTCTTGAATTCACTCTCGGCAAGCGAATGGAAAGCGTTCCAGGACAACTTGCCTGGGTTTTGACTTGGTCCTGATGCCTCCCACCTTGGCAAGTCTTGCTCGTCGCCAGAGGCTCCGAGATGCACAGAAGACGGTGGCAGCTGCTGAAAAGAAGGGCAGCGGTGAGTTTGTCGACAAGCAAGAACATAGGCAGCTGCCTGTGCTTGGGAAGGAGCAGCTGCCTGGTTTTGGCAATTGCCTTCACAGCGCCCAGAAGCCCGGTGCTCTGCTGCTTTCTTTTTCGCAGTCAGTCAATTGCACACTAGTGAAGCTGAGCCAGGCTCTTCAGCTTTGCTGCTTTTGAGCATCTGTGCTCCACTTATGCTCTGTGACATCTCTGGAGGTTGTTTGCCTCGCCCAGGCTGGAAAGTGCCCGCTAGTAGCTAGAGCTGGGCAGGAGAGGGCAGAGAGCACTTCCAGCTGACAGCAGGTTGCAGATTGCCTCGGAAAGAGCCGTGTCCTTGGAATGTGCAGCAAATCCTCTTTCTTTGCAAACCGCGGTTAGTGTGCAGTGCAGGTACGCTCTCCCCTTGCCAAATGGAGTGGGAAAGCTTTTCGCTGAGATAGAGATGACTAGAGAAGCAGAAGCGCGGCTCCGGAGCTATCCGGAGGAAAGTGCCGCTTCCCGGCGTCTTTCGGCTTGAAGCGGCGCTCCAGAGCGCTTTGCTGCCGCTTTACTGAGCTGTGCGCGAACTAGCCGCTTCTTCGCCTCTGAGAAGCAGAGATCGCGGTTGCTTGGAAGAGGCGAAGAACGAAGCCGCAAAGAAGCGGGCTTGTGTGCGAAGCCTTCCGACTGCCGGAGGACGGTGGCTGCCGCTCTCCTGCCTGTTGAATTCACTCTCGGCAAGCGAATGGAAAGCGTTCCAGGACAACTTGCCTGGGTTTTGACTTGGTCCTGATGCGTCCCACCTTGGCAAGTCTTGCTCGTCGCCAGAGGCTCCGAGATGCACAGAAGACGGTGGCAGCTGCTGAAAAGAAGGGCAGCGGTGAGTTTGTCGACAAGCAAGAACATGGGCAGCTGCCTGTGCTTGGGAAGGAGCAGCTGCCTGGTTTTGGCAATTGCCTTCACAGCGCCCAGAAGCCCGGTGCTCTGCTGCTTTGTTTTTCGCAGTCAGTCAATTGCACACTAGTGAAGCTGAGCCAGGCTCTTCAGCTTTGCTGCTTTTGAGCATCTGTGCTCCACTTATGCTCTGTGACATCTCTGGAGGTTGTTTGCCTCGCCCAGGCTGGAAAGTGCCCGCTAGTAGCTAGAGCTGGGCAGGAGAGGGCAGAGAGCACTTCCATCTGACAGCAGGTTGCAGATAGCCTCGGAAAGAGCTGTGTCCTTGGAATGTGCAAACCGCGGTTAGTGTGCAGTGCAGGTACGCTCTCCCCTTGCCAACTGGAGTGGGAAAGCTTTTCGCTAAGCTAGAGATGACTAGAGAAGCAGAAGTGCGGCTCCGGAGCTATCCGGAGGAAAGTGCCGCTTCCCGGCGTCTTTCGGCTTGAAGCGGCGCTCCGGAGCGCTGCGCTGCCGCTTTACTGAGCTGTGCGCGAATTAGCCGCTTCTTCGCCTCCGAGAAGCAGAGATCGCGGTTGCTTGGAAGAGGCGAAGAACGAAGCCGCAAAGAAGCGGGCTTGTGTGCCAAGCCTTCCGACTGCTGGAGGACGGTGGCTGCCGCTCTCCTGCCTCTTGAATTCACTCTCGGCAAGCGAATGGAAAGGGTTCCAGGACAACTTGCCTGGGTTTTGACTTGGTCCTGATGCGTCCCACCTTGGCAAGTCTTGCTCGTCGCCAGAGGCTCCGAGATGCACAGAAGACGGTGGCAGCTGCTGAAAAGAAGGGCAGCGGTGAGTTTGTCGACAAGCAAGAACATAGGCAGCTGCCTGTGCTTGGGAAGGAGCAGCTGCCTGGTTTTGGCAATTGCCTTCACAGCGCCCAGAAGCCCGGTGCTCTGCTGCTTTCTTTTTCGCAGTCAGTCAATTGCACACTAGTGAAGCTGAGCCAGGCTCTTCAGCTTTGCTGCTTTTGAGCATCTGTGCTCCACTTATGCTCTGTGACATCTCTGGAGGTTGTTTGCCTCGCCCAGGCTGGAAAGTGCCCGCTAGTAGCTAGAGCTGGGCAGGAGAGGGCAGAGAGCACTTCCATCTGACAGCAGGTTGCAGATAGCCTCGGAAAGAGCCGTGTCCTTGGAATGTGCAGCAAATCCTCTTTCTTTGCAAACCGCGGTTAGTGTGCAGTGCAGGTGCGCTCTCCCCTTGCCAACTGGAGTGGGAAAGCTTTTCGCTAAGCTAGAGATGACTAGAGAAGCAGAAGCGCGGCTCCGGAGCTATCCGGAGGAAAGTGCCGCTTCCCGGCGTCTTTCGGCTTGAAGCGGCGCTCCGGAGCGCTCCGCTGCCGCTCTACTGAGCTGTGCGCGAATTAGCCGCTTCTTCGCCTCCGAGAAGCAGAGATCGCGGTTGCTTGGAAGAGGCGAAGAACGAAGCCGCAAAGAAGCGGGCTTGTGTGCCAAGCCTTCCGACTGCTGGAGGACGGTGGCTGCCGCTCTCCTGCCTCTTGAATTCACTCTCGGCAAGCGAATGGAAAGCGTTCCAGGACAACTTGCCTGGGTTTTGACTTGGTCCTGATGCCTCCCACCTTGGCAAGTCTTGCTCGTCGCCAGAGGCTCCGAGATGCACAGAAGACGGTGGCAGCTGCTGAAAAGAAGGGCAGCGGTGAGTTTGTCGACAAGCAAGAACATAGGCAGCTGCCTGTGCTTGGGAAGGAGCAGCTGCCTGGTTTTGGCAATTGCCTTCACAGCGCCCAGAAGCCCGGTGCTCTGCTGCTTTCTTTTTCGCAGTCAGTCAATTGCACACTAGTGAAGCTGAGCCAGGCTCTTCAGCTTTGCTGCTTTTGAGCATCTGTGCTCCACTTATGCTCTGTGACATCTCTGGAGGTTGTTTGCCTCGCCCAGGCTGGAAAGTGCCCGCTAGTAGCTAGAGCTGGGCAGGAGAGGGCAGAGAGCACTTCCAGCTGACAGCAGGTTGCAGATTGCCTCGGAAAGAGCCGTGTCCTTGGAATGTGCAGCAAATCCTCTTTCTTTGCAAACCGCGGTTAGTGTGCAGTGCAGGTACGCTCTCCCCTTGCCAAATGGAGTGGGAAAGCTTTTCGCTGAGATAGAGATGACTAGAGAAGCAGAAGCGCGGCTCCGGAGCTATCCGGAGGAAAGTGCCGCTTCCCGGCGTCTTTCGGCTTGAAGCGGCGCTCCAGAGCGCTTTGCTGCCGCTTTACTGAGCTGTGCGCGAACTAGCCGCTTCTTCGCCTCTGAGAAGCAGAGATCGCGGTTGCTTGGAAGAGGCGAAGAACGAAGCCGCAAAGAAGCGGGCTTGTGTGCGAAGCCTTCCGACTGCCGGAGGACGGTGGCTGCCGCTCTCCTGCCTGTTGAATTCACTCTCGGCAAGCGAATGGAAAGCGTTCCAGGACAACTTGACTGGGTTTTGACTTGGTCCTGATGCGTCCCACCTTGGCAAGTCTTGCTCGTCGCCAGAGGCTCCGAGATGCACAGAAGACGGTGGCAGCTGCTGAAAAGAAGGGCAGCGGTGAGTTTGTCGACAAGCAAGAACATAGGCAGCTGCCTGTGCTTGGGAAGGAGCAGCTGCCTGGTTTTGGCAATTGCCTTCACAGCGCCCAGAAGCCCGGTGCTCTGCTGCTTTGTTTTTCGCAGTCAGTCAATTGCACACTAGTCAAGCTGAGCCAGGCTCTTCAGCTTTGCTGCTTTTGAGCATCTGTGCTCCACTTATGCTCTGTGACATCTCTGGAGGTTGTTTGCCTCGGCCAGGCGGGAAAGTGCCCGCTAGTACCTAGAGCTGGGCAGGAGAGGGCAGAGAGCACTTCCATCTGACAGCAGGTTGCAGATAGCCTCGGAAAGAGCCGTGTCCTTGGAATGTGCAGCAAATCCTCTTTCTTTGCAAACCGCGGTTAGTGTGCAGTGCAGGTGCGCTCTCCCCTTGCCAACTGGAGTGGGAAAGCTTTTCGCTAAGCTAGAGATGACTAGAGAAGCAGAAGCGCGGCTCCGGAGCTATCCGGAGGAAAGTGCCGCTTCCCGGCGTCTTTCGGCTTGAAGCGGCGCTCCGGAGCGCTCCGCTGCCGCTCTACTGAGCTGTGCGCGAATTAGCCGCTTCTTCGCCTCCGAGAAGCAGAGATCGCGGTTGCTTGGAAGAGGCGAAGAACGAAGCCGCAAAGAAGCGGGCTTGTGTGCCAAGCCTTCCGACTGCTGGAGGACGGTGGCTGCCGCTCTCCTGCCTCTTGAATTCACTCTCGGCAAGCGAATGGAAAGCGTTCCAGGACAACTTGCCTGGGTTTTGACTTGGTCCTGATGCCTCCCACCTTGGCAAGTCTTGCTCGTCGCCAGAGGCTCCGAGATGCACAGAAGACGGTGGCAGCTGCTGAAAAGAAGGGCAGCGGTGAGTTTGTCGACAAGCAAGAACATAGGCAGCTGCCTGTGCTTGGGAAGGAGCAGCTGCCTGGTTTTGGCAATTGCCTTCACAGCGCCCAGAAGCCCGGTGCTCTGCTGCTTTGTTTTTCGCAGTCAGTCAATTGCACACTAGTCAAGCTGAGCCAGGCTCTTCAGCTTTGCTGCTTTTGAGCATCTGTGCTCCACTTATGCTCTGTGACATCTCTGGAGGTTGTTTGCCTCGCCCAGGCTGGAAAGTGCCCGCTAGTAGCTAGAGCTGGGCAGGAGAGGGCAGAGAGCACTTCCATCTGACAGCAGGTTGCAGATTGCCTCGGAAAGAGCCGTGTCCTTGGAATGTGCAGCAAATCCTCTTTCTTTGCAAACCGCGGTTAGTGTGCAGTGTATTTACACTCTCCCCTTGCCAAATGGAGTGGGAAAGCTTTTCGCTAAGCTAGAGATGACTAGAGAAGCAGAAGCGCGGCTCCGGAGCTATCCGGAGGAAAGTGCCGCTTCCCGATGTCTTTCGGCTTGAATCGGCACTCCGGAGCGCTCCGCTGGCGCTCTACTGAGCTGTGCGCGAATTAGCCGCTTCTTCGCCTCCGAGAAGCAGGGATCGCGGTTGCTTGGAAGAGGCGAAGAACGAAGCCGCAAAGAAGCGGGCTTGTGTGCGAAGCCTTCCGACTGCCGGAGGACGGTGGCTGCCGCTCTCCTGCCTCTTGAATTCACTCTCGGCAAGCGAATGGAAAGCGTTCCAGGACAACTTGCCTGGGTTTTGACTTGGTCCTGATGCGTCCCACCTTGGCAAGTCTTGCTCGTCGCCAGAGGCTCCGAGATGCACAGAAGACGGTGGCAGCTGCTGAAAAGAAGGGCAGCGGTGAGTTTGTCGACAAGCAAGAACATAGGCAGCTGCCTGTGCTTGGGAAGGAGCAGCTGCCTGGTTTTGGCAATTGCCTTCACAGCGCCCAGAAGCCCGGTGCTCTGCTGCTTTGTTTTTCGCAGTCAGTCAATTGCACACTAGTGAAGCTGACCCAGGCTCTTCAGCTTTGCTGCTTTTGAGCATCTGTGCTCCACTTAGGCTCTGTGACATCTCTTGAGGTTGTTTGCCTCGCCCAGGCTGGCAAGTGCCCGCTAGTACCTAGAGCTGGGCAGGAGAGAGCAGAGAGCACTTCCATCTGACAGCAGGTTGCAGATTGCCTCGGAAAGAGCCGTGTCCTTGGAATGTGCAGCAAATCCTCTTTCTTTGCAAACTGCGGTTAGTGTGCAGTGCAGGTACGCTCTCCCCTTGCCAAATGGAGTGGGAAAGCTTTTCGCTAAGCTAGAGATGACTAGAGAAGCAGAAGCGCGGCTCCGGAGCTATCCGGAGTAAAGTGCCGCTTCCCGATGTCTTTCGGCTTGAAGCGGCACTCCGGAGCGCTCTGCTGCCGCTCTACTGAGCTGTGCGCGAACTAGCCGCTTCTGCGCCTCTGAGAAGCAGAGATCGCAGTTGCTTGGAAGAGGCGAAGAACGAAGCCGCAAAGAAGCGGGCTTGTGTGCGAAGCCTTCCGACTGCCGGAGGACGGTGGCTGCCGCTCTCCTGCCTGTTGAATTCACTCTCGGCAAGCGAATGGAAAGCGTTCCAGGACAACTTGCCTGGGTTTTGACTTGGTCCTGATGCGTCCCACCTTGACAAGTCTTGCTCGTCGCCAGAGGCTCCGAGATGCACAGAAGACGGTGGCAGCTGCTGAAAAGAAGGGCAGCGGTGAGTTTGTCGACAAGCAAGAACATAGGCAGCTGCCTGTGCTTGGGAAGGAGCAGCTGCCTGGTTTTGGCAATTGCCTTCACAGCGCCCAGAAGCCCGGTGCTCTGCTGCTTTGTTTTTCGCAGTCAGTCAATTGCACACTAGTGAAGCTGACCCAGGCTCTTCAGCTTTGCTGCTTTTGAGCATCTGTGCTCCACTTATGCTCTGTGACATCTCTGGAGGTTGTTTGCCTCGCCCAGGCTGGAAAGTGCCCGCTAGTAGCTAGAGCTGGGCAGGAGAGGGCAGAGAGCACTTCCATCTGACAGCAGGTTGCAGATTGCCTCGGAAAGAGCCGTGTCCTTGGAATGTGCAGCAAATCCTCTTTCTTTGCAAACCGCGGTTAGTGTGCAGTGCAGGTACGCTCTCCCCTTGCCAACTGGAGTGGGAAAGCTTTTCGCTAAGCTAGAGATGACTAGAGAAGCAGAAGCGCGGCTCCGGAGCTATCCGGAGGAAAGTGCCGCTTCCCGATGTCTTTCGGCTTGAATCGGCACTCCGGAGCGCTCCGCTGGCGCTCTACTGTGCTGTGCGCGAACTAGCCGCTTCTGCGCCTCTGAGAAGCAGAGATCGCAGTTGCTTGGAAGAGGCGAAGAACGAAGCCGCAAAGAAGCGGGCTTGTGTGCGAAGCCTTCCGACTGCCGGAGGACGGTGGCTGCCGCTCTCCTGCCTCTTGAATTCACTCTCGGCAAGCGAATGGAAAGCGTTCCAGGACAACTTGCCTGGGTTTTGACTTGGTCCTGATGCCTCCCACCTTGGCAAGTCTTGCTCGTCGCCAGAGGCTCCGAGATGCACAGAAGACGGTGGCAGCTGCTGAAAAGAAGGGCAGCGGTGAGTTTGTCGACAAGCAAGAACATAGGCAGCTGCCTGTGCTTGGGAAGGAGCAGCTGCCTGGTTTTGGCAATTGCCTTCACAGCGCCCAGAAGCCCGGTGCTCTGCTGCTTTCTTTTTCGCAGTCAGTCAATTGCACACTAGTGAAGCTGAGCCAGGCTCTTCAGCTTTGCTGCTTTTGAGCATCTGTGCTCCACTTATGCTCTGTGACATCTCTGGAGGTTGTTTGCCTCGCCCAGGCTGGAAAGTGCCCGCTAGTAGCTAGAGCTGGGCAGGAGAGGGCAGAGAGCACTTCCAGCTGACAGCAGGTTGCAGATTGCCTCGGAAAGAGCCGTGTCCTTGGAATGTGCAGCAAATCCTCTTTCTTTGCAAACCGCGGTTAGTGTGCAGTGCAGGTACGCTCTCCCCTTGCCAAATGGAGTGGGAAAGCTTTTCGCTGAGATAGAGATGACTAGAGAAGCAGAAGCGCGGCTCCGGAGCTATCCGGAGGAAAGTGCCGCTTCCCGGCGTCTTTCGGCTTGAAGCGGCGCTCCAGAGCGCTTTGCTGCCGCTTTACTGAGCTGTGCGCGAACTAGCCGCTTCTTCGCCTCTGAGAAGCAGAGATCGCGGTTGCTTGGAAGAGGCGAAGAACGAAGCCGCAAAGAAGCGGGCTTGTGTGCGAAGCCTTCCGACTGCCGGAGGACGGTGGCTGCCGCTCTCCTGCCTGTTGAATTCACTCTCGGCAAGCGAATGGAAAGCGTTCCAGGACAACTTGCCTGGGTTTTGACTTGGTCCTGATGCGTCCCACCTTGGCAAGTCTTGCTCGTCGCCAGAGGCTCCGAGATGCACAGAAGACGGTGGCAGCTGCTGAAAAGAAGGGCAGCGGTGAGTTTGTCGACAAGCAAGAACATAGGCAGCTGCCTGTGCTTGGGAAGGAGCAGCTGCCTGGTTTTGGCAATTGCCTTCACAGCGCCCAGAAGCCCGGTGCTCTGCTGCTTTCTTTTTCGCAGTCAGTCAATTGCACACTAGTGAAGCTGAGCCAGGCTCTTCAGCTTTGCTGCTTTTGAGCATCTGTGCTCCACTTATGCTCTGTGACATCTCTGGAGGTTGTTTGCCTCGCCCAGGCTGGAAAGTGCCCGCTAGTAGCTAGAGCTGGGCAGGAGAGGGCAGAGAGCACTTCCATCTGACAGCAGGTTGCAGATTGCCTCGGAAAGAGCCGTGTCCTTGGAATGTGCAGCAAATCCTCTTTCTTTGCAAACCGCGGTTAGTGTGCAGTGTATTTACACTCTCCCCTTGCCAAATGGAGTGGGAAAGCTTTTCGCTAAGCTAGAGATGACTAGAGAAGCAGAAGCGCGGCTCCGGAGCTATCCGGAGGAAAGTGCCGCTTCCCGATGTCTTTCGGCTTGAATCGGCACTCCGGAGCGCTCCGCTGGCGCTCTACTGTGCTGTGCGCGAATTAGCCGCTTCTTCGCCTCCGAGAAGCAGGGATCGCGGTTGCTTGGAAGAGGCGAAGAACGAAGCCGCAAAGAAGCGGGCTTGTGTGCGAAGCCTTCCGACTGCCGGAGGACGGTGGCTGCCGCTCTCCTGCCTCTTGAATTCACTCTCGGCAAGCGAATGGAAAGCGTTCCAGGACAACTTGCCTGGGTTTTGACTTGGTCCTGATGCGTCCCACCTTGGCAAGTCTTGCTCGTCGCCAGAGGCTCCGAGATGCACAGAAGACGGTGGCAGCTGCTGAAAAGAAGGGCAGCGGTGAGTTTGTCGACAAGCAAGAACATAGGCAGCTGCCTGTGCTTGGGAAGGAGCAGCTGCCTGGTTTTGGCAATTGCCTTCACAGCGCCCAGAAGCCCGGTGCTCTGCTGCTTTGTTTTTCGCAGTCAGTCAATTGCACACTAGTGAAGCTGAGCCAGGCTCTTCAGCTTTGCTGCTTTTGAGCATCTGTGCTCCACTTAGGCTCTGTGACATCTCTGGAGGTTGTTTGCCTCGCCCAGGCTGGAAAGTGCCCGCTAGTAGCTAGAGCTGGGCAGGAGAGAGCAGAGAGCACTTCCATCTGACAGCAGGTTGCAGATTGCCTCGGAAAGAGCCGTGTCCTTGGAATGTGCAGCAAATCCTCTTTCTTTGCAAACTGCGGTTAGTGTGCAGTGCAGGTACGCTCTCCCCTTGCCAAATGGAGTGGGAAAGCTTTTCGCTAAGCTAGAGATGACTAGAGAAGCAGAAGCGCGGCTCCGGAGCTATCCGGAGTAAAGTGCCGCTTCCCGATGTCTTTCGGCTTGAAGCGGCACTCCGGAGCGCTCTGCTGCCGCTCTACTGAGCTGTGCGCGAATTAGCCGCTTCTTCGCCTCCGAGAAGCAGGGATCGCGGTTGCTTGGAAGAGGCGAAGAACGAAGCCGCAAAGAAGCGGGCTTGTGTGCGAAGCCTTCCGACTGCCGGAGGACGGTGGCTGCCGCTCTCCTGCCTGTTGAATTCACTCTCGGCAAGCGAATGGAAAGCGTTCCAGGACAACTTGCCTGGGTTTTGACTTGGTCCTGATGCGTCCCACCTTGGCAAGTCTTGCTCGTCGCCAGAGGCTCCGAGATGCACAGAAGACGGTGGCAGCTGCTGAAAAGAAGGGCAGCGGTGAGTTTGTCGACAAGCAAGAACATAGGCAGCTGCCTGTGCTTGGGAAGGAGCAGCTGCCTGGTTTTGGCAATTGCCTTCACAGCGCCCAGAAGCCCGGTGCTCTGCTGCTTTCTTTTTCGCAGTCAGTCAATTGCACACTAGTGAAGCTGAGCCAGGCTCTTCAGCTTTGCTGCTTTTGAGCATCTGTGCTCCACTTATGCTCTGTGACATCTCTGGAGGTTGTTTGCCTCGCCCAGGCTGGAAAGTGCCCGCTAGTAGCTAGAGCTGGGCAGGAGAGGGCAGAGAGCACTTCCATCTGACAGCAGGTTGCAGATTGCCTCGGAAAGAGCCGTGTCCTTGGAATGTGCAGCAAATCCTCTTTCTTTGCAAACCGCGGTTAGTGTGCAGTGCAGGTACGCTCTCCCCTTGCCAACTGGAGTGGGAAAGCTTTTCGCTAAGCTAGAGATGACTAGAGAAGCAGAAGCGCGGCTCCGGAGCTATCCGGAGGAAAGTGCCGCTTCCCGATGTCTTTCGGCTTGAATCGGCACTCCGGAGCGCTCCGCTGGCGCTCTACTGTGCTGTGCGCGAACTAGCCGCTTCTGCGCCTCTGAGAAGCAGAGATCGCAGTTGCTTGGAAGAGGCGAAGAACGAAGCCGCAAAGAAGCGGGCTTGTGTGCGAAGCCTTCCGACTGCCGGAGGACGGTGGCTGCCGCTCTCCTGCCTCTTGAATTCACTCTCGGCAAGCGAATGGAAAGCGTTCCAGGACAACTTGCCTGGGTTTTGACTTGGTCCTGATGCGTCCCACCTTGGCAAGTCTTGCTCGTCGCCAGAGGCTCCGAGATGCACAGAAGACGGTGGCAGCTGCTGAAAAGAAGGGCAGCGGTGAGTTTGTCGACAAGCAAGAACATAGGCAGCTGCCTGTGCTTGGGAAGGAGCAGCTGCCTGGTTTTGGCAATTGCCTTCACAGCGCCCAGAAGCCCGGTGCTCTGCTGCTTTCTTTTTCGCAGTCAGTCAATTGCACACTAGTGAAGCTGAGCCAGGCTCTTCAGCTTTGCTGCTTTTGAGCATCTGTGCTCCACTTATGCTCTGTGACATCTCTGGAGGTTGTTTGCCTCGCCCAGGCTGGCAAGTGCCCGCTAGTAGCTAGAGCTGGGCAGGAGAGGGCAGAGAGCACTTCCAGCTGACAGCAGGTTGCAGATTGCCTCGGAAAGAGCCGTGTCCTTGGAATGTGCAGCAAATCCTCTTTCTTTGCAAACTGCGGTTAGTGTGCAGTGCAGGTACGCTCTCCCCTTGCCAAATGGAGTGGGAAAGCTTTTCGCTAAGCTAGAGATGACTAGAGAAGCAGAAGCGCGGCTCCGGAGCTATCCGGAGGAAAGTGCCGCTTCCCGGCGTCTTTCGGCTTGAAGCGGCGCTCCAGAGCGCTTTGCTGCCGCTTTACTGAGCTGTGCGCGAACTAGCCGCTTCTTCGCCTCTGAGAAGCAGAGATCGCGGTTGCTTGGAAGAGGCGAAGAACGAAGCCGCAAAGAAGCGGGCTTGTGTGCGAAGCCTTCCGACTGCCGGAGGACGGTGGCTGCCGCTCTCCTGCCTGTTGAATTCACTCTCGGCAAGCGAATGGAAAGCGTTCCAGGACAACTTGCCTGGGTTTTGACTTGGTCCTGATGCGTCCCACCTTGGCAAGTCTTGCTCGTCGCCAGAGGCTCCGAGATGCACAGAAGACGGTGGCAGCTGCTGAAAAGAAGGGCAGCGGTGAGTTTGTCGACAAGCAAGAACATAGGCAGCTGCCTGTGCTTGGGAAGGAGCAGCTGCCTGGTTTTGGCAATTGCCTTCACAGCGCCCAGAAGCCCGGTGCTCTGCTGCTTTCTTTTTCGCAGTCAGTCAATTGCACACTAGTGAAGCTGAGCCAGGCTCTTCAGCTTTGCTGCTTTTGAGCATCTGTGCTCCACTTATGCTCTGTGACATCTCTGGAGGTTGTTTGCCTCGCCCAGGCTGGAAAGTGCCCGCTAGTAGCTAGAGCTGGGCAGGAGAGGGCAGAGAGCACTTCCAGCTGACAGCAGGTTGCAGATTGCCTCGGAAAGAGCCGTGTCCTTGGAATGTGCAGCAAATCCTCTTTCTTTGCAAACCGCGGTTAGTGTGCAGTGCAGGTACGCTCTCCCCTTGCCAAATGGAGTGGGAAAGCTTTTCGCTGAGATAGAGATGACTAGAGAAGCAGAAGCGCGGCTCCGGAGCTATCCGGAGGAAAGTGCCGCTTCCCGGCGTCTTTCGGCTTGAAGCGGCGCTCCAGAGCGCTTTGCTGCCGCTTTACTGAGCTGTGCGCGAACTAGCCGCTTCTTCGCCTCTGAGAAGCAGAGATCGCGGTTGCTTGGAAGAGGCGAAGAACGAAGCCGCAAAGAAGCGGGCTTGTGTGCGAAGCCTTCCGACTGCCGGAGGACGGTGGCTGCCGCTCTCCTGCCTGTTGAATTCACTCTCGGCAAGCGAATGGAAAGCGTTCCAGGACAACTTGACTGGGTTTTGACTTGGTCCTGATGCGTCCCACCTTGGCAAGTCTTGCTCGTCGCCAGAGGCTCCGAGATGCACCGAAGACGGTGGCAGCTGCTGAAAAGAAGGGCAGCGGTGAGTTTGTCGACAAGCAAGAACATGGGCAGCTGCCTGTGCTTGGGAAGGAGCAGCTGCCTGGTTTTGGCAATTGCCTTCACAGCGCCCAGAAGCCCGGTGCTCTGCTGCTTTCTTTTTCGCAGTCAGTCAATTGCACACTAGTGAAGCTGAGCCAGGCTCTTCAGCTTTGCTGCTTTTGAGCATCTGTGCTCCACTTATGCTCTGTGACATCTCTGGAGGTTGTTTGCCTCGGCCAGGCTGGAAAGTGCCCGCTAGTAGCTAGAGCTGGGCAGGAGAGGGCAGAGAGCACTTCCATCTGACAGCAGGTTGCAGATTGCCTCGGAAAGAGCCGTGTCCTTGGAATGTGCAGCAAATCCTCTTTCTTTGCAAACCGCGGTTAGTGTGCAGTGTATTTACACTCTCCCCTTGCCAAATGGAGTGGGAAAGCTTTTCGCTAAGCTAGAGATGACTAGAGAAGCAGAAGCGCGGCTCCGGAGCTATCCGGAGGAAAGTGCCGCTTCCCGATGTCTTTCGGCTTGAATCGGCACTCCGGAGCGCTCCGCTGGCGCTCTACTGTGCTGTGCGCGAATTAGCCGCTTCTTCGCCTCCGAGAAGCAGGGATCGCGGTTGCTTGGAAGAGGCGAAGAACGAAGCCGCAAAGAAGCGGGCTTGTGTGCGAAGCCTTCCGACTGCCGGAGGACGGTGGCTGCCGCTCTCCTGCCTGTTGAATTCACTC
Organism: Anomalospiza imberbis; assembly: GCF_031753505.1. Lineage (NCBI taxonomy): Eukaryota > Metazoa > Chordata > Aves > Passeriformes > Viduidae > Anomalospiza > Anomalospiza imberbis. Next base: position 1,994 of record NW_027099679.1, on the reverse strand, counting down.
TCGGCAAGCGAATGGAAAAAAAAGCGTTCCAGGACAACTTGCCTGGGTTTTGACTTGGTCCTGATGCGTCCCACCTTGGCAAGTCTTGCTCGTCGCCAGAGGCTCCGAGATGCACAGAAGACGGTGGCAGCTGCTGAAAAGAAGGGCAGCGGTGAGTTTGTCGACAAGCAAGAACATAGGCAGCTGCCTGTGCTTGGGAAGGAGCAGCTGCCTGGTTTTGGCAATTGCCTTCACAGCGCCCAGAAGCCCGGTGCTCTGCTGCTTTGTTTTTCGCAGTCAGTCAATTGCACACTAGTGAAGCTGACCCAGGCTCTTCAGCTTTGCTGCTTTTGAGCATCTGTGCTCCACTTAGGCTCTGTGACATCTCTGGAGGTTGTTTGCCTCGCCCAGGCTGGAAAGTGCCCGCTAGTAGCTAGAGCTGGGCAGGAGAGAGCAGAGAGCACTTCCATCTGACAGCAGGTTGCAGATTGCCTCGGAAAGAGCCGTGTCCTTGGAATGTGCAGCAAATCCTCTTTCTTTGCAAACTGCGGTTAGTGTGCAGTGCAGGTACGCTCTCCCCTTGCCAACTGGAGTGGGAAAGCTTTTCGCTAAGCTAGAGATGACTAGAGAAGCAGAAGCGCGGCTCCGGAGCTATCCGGAGTAAAGTGCCGCTTCCCGATGTCTTTCGGCTTGAAGCGGCACTCCGGAGCGCTCTGCTGCCGCTCTACTGAGCTGTGCGCGAATTAGCCGCTTCTTCGCCTCCGAGAAGCAGGGATCGCGGTTGCTTGGAAGAGGCGAAGAACGAAGCCGCAAAGAAGCGGGCTTGTGTGCGAAGCCTTCCGACTGCCGGAGGACGGTGGCTGCCGCTCTCCTGCCTGTTGAATTCACTCTCGGCAAGCGAATGGAAAGCGTTCCAGGACAACTTGCCTGGGTTTTGACTTGGTCCTGATGCGTCCCACCTTGACAAGTCTTGCTCGTCGCCAGAGGCTCCGAGATGCACAGAAGACGGTGGCAGCTGCTGAAAAGAAGGGCAGCAGTGAGTTTGTCGACAAGCAAGAACATAGGCAGCTGCCTGTGCTTGGGAAGGAGCAGCTGCCTGGTTTTGGCAATTGCCTTCACAGCGCCCAGAAGCCCGGTGCTCTGCTGCTTTCTTTTTCGCAGTCAGTCAATTGCACACTAGTGAAGCTGAGCCAGGCTCTTCAGCTTTGCTGCTTTTGAGCATCTGTGCTCCACTTATGCTCTGTGACATCTCTGGAGGTTGTTTGCCTCGCCCAGGCTGGAAAGTGCCCGCTAGTAGCTAGAGCTGGGCAGGAGAGGGCAGAGAGCACTTCCATCTGACAGCAGGTTGCAGATTGCCTCGGAAAGAGCCGTGTCCTTGGAATGTGCAGCAAATCCTCTTTCTTTGCAAACCGCGGTTAGTGTGCAGTGCAGGTACGCTCTCCCCTTGCCAACTGGAGTGGGAAAGCTTTTCGCTAAGCTAGAGATGACTAGAGAAGCAGAAGCGCGGCTCCGGAGCTATCCGGAGGAAAGTGCCGCTTCCCGATGTCTTTCGGCTTGAATCGGCACTCCGGAGCGCTCCGCTGGCGCTCTACTGTGCTGTGCGCGAACTAGCCGCTTCTGCGCCTCTGAGAAGCAGAGATCGCAGTTGCTTGGAAGAGGCGAAGAACGAAGCCGCAAAGAAGCGGGCTTGTGTGCGAAGCCTTCCGACTGCCGGAGGACGGTGGCTGCCGCTCTCCTGCCTCTTGAATTCACTCTCGGCAAGCGAATGGAAAGCGTTCCAGGACAACTTGCCTGGGTTTTGACTTGGTCCTGATGCGTCCCACCTTGGCAAGTCTTGCTCGTCGCCAGAGGCTCCGAGATGCACAGAAGACGGTGGCAGCTGCTGAAAAGAAGGGCAGCGGTGAGTTTGTCGACAAGCAAGAACATAGGCAGCTGCCTGTGCTTGGGAAGGAGCAGCTGCCTGGTTTTGGCAATTGCCTTCACAGCGCCCAGAAGCCCGGTGCTCTGCTGCTTTC